>NC_039502.1:145193-219896 GCF_003590095.1 Trichoplusia ni
TGTATCGAAAGAAGACCCATACAGATAGATACTTAAACGGTGAATCTCACCACCACCCTAAACAGTTAGCTACCGTGGGAAAATCTTTGTTTCAGAGAACACACGGACTCTGTGATGACAGACAACTTGCCGCTGAGCTTCAACACGTCAAGCAAGTACTGCGAGACAACAAGCTCCAAGTTCCACGGCCCCGTCACAGAAACCGAGTGAAGCCAGCCACGGTTGATCGTTTGCCTGCTGTACTACCATATGTCAGAGGAGTCACTGACAAGATTGGTTACATCCTGAAGCGAGCTTCAATTAAAACATACTTCAAGCCGCCCAAGAAGATTAGCCAGTCCTTACCATCCGTCAAGTGTCACATACCTCTACAAGATGCAGGAGTATACAAACTAGATTGTGACTGCGGCCTCTCTTACATCGGTCAAACCAAACGAAGCATAGGGACCCGCGTTAAAGAACACATAGCTGACGTCAAACACCGCCGCTCAACGAAGTCTGCAGTCGCCGAACATGCTGAAGATTCCAGCCATTATATTAGATTTGACCAACCACAGATCCTCGCTAAAGAATCCAAATTCCTACCTAGGATGTTTCGCGAGGCTATTGAGATTGAAAAACACCCTAATTTCAATAGAGAAGATGGCTGGAAGATATCACCTACTTGGGATCCAATAATAAATAAACTCAAGGCCAAACCCAAGAGCAGCGCTGCAAGACATCAAGACACAGTGAGCTCATACTGCGTAGGTCGGACCACAAATAATTAATTAAAATATGAAGGTAGAACGAGCAACATCTTCTGTCAAGACGAACGCCATCTCAGTCTGCCCGTGACCATGATACCTGCAAAGGTTTCGAAACGTCGGGAACTAAAATCTAAAATTAAACCGCGATAAAATCTGTAAAAGTAGTTTCATTTCAAAAAAAAACACAGTGAAGATGGAGAACATTCATAATATTTTACAAAATATAACCGACTATACATATGTGGAGTTCTTAAGTGGTATCGCCAGTAATCTTTAAATTTAAATACTCTGTATCTTATGTTATTTTTACAGGTTGTTAGGAAAATCTGTTTCAATGTGTTTACACTACATGTCAGGTTCATCATTAAAGATGAACTTTCTGTTTAAGGCCCATGTCGAAATATTCTTTTTTTCCTAATTATACGTATGATTATCATTTAAACTTTTGTTTTAAATTTATGATATATACCTATTATGTTAAGCTCCTTTTTTGTCATTGTCTTAGAGATTGTAGTCTTTGGATCAGTGAGTGAAGCGATCTCGGGACCTTAAAGCACTCCGACACGGACAGGTTAGGTTAAAAGGGTGTGGCGGAGTCTAGTGAGCGAGCGAAGCGAGAGAACACAGACTCCGCCACACCCTTCGTGGTTATTTTTTTTGTAAACCCTAGAGCCTTAGTACTTCAGTAGGCTCCGACTACGCTTTTTGGCAACTTTTAAGTGTTTTGACCTAACCTGGTTTACAAAAAATCGTTTTTCTCGGAAATGGTGGCAATTTCGGGATTTTGTACTTCGGGATTTTAAACTTTCGGGCAAATGAACTTTCGGGATTGAAAACTTGCGGCCAAACAACCATTCGGCGTTTTAATTATCGGGATTTCGTCTATCGGTATTTTAAAATTCGGTCTATTAAAATTCGGGATTTTGATACGTACCCATGAGGCCTGGCCTGGAGTTTTGGGTAGACACGGTGCTGGCAACATGAATAGCAATGGTCAACTTTTGCTTAGTCTTTGTGCTCAGTACGGCTTGGCAATTATATTGCCAACACTATGTTTAGACTTGCCGCCAAGTACAAAACGACATGGATGTACCCAAGATACAAACACTGGCATTTGATCGACTATGCTATTGTGAGGCGAAGAGATTACAGTCAAGTGCAGATAACCCGCGCTATGCGAGGTGCGCACTGTTGGTCCGACTACCGCCGGTCTCAGACAAGAAAGCTTACGTACTTAAACGTGGAAAAGCTGAAAGATCGTGAGGAAAGGGAGAAATATGCTGACTCATTGTCTAGAAAAATGTCATCCACAACCGAAATAGGTAACGTTGATGCTGCCTGAGGAACTTTAGCATCTCAAATCTTAGACACCGCTTCAACTGTACTGGGCAATAAATGCCGTCGAAATGAAGACTGGTTTGATGAAAATGATGAAGTTCTGCGGGCGGCTCTTGATAAACATCAAGACCTTCTACGACAGCATACAAGGCGAAGAGGAAGCATTGCGGATGTCAAAGCTAGTGACCAAGAAGTGTGTAGGCTGACTCGACAAATTAAAAACAAGTGGTGGCGGGACAAAGCTTGTCGCATGCAAAGGCTCGATGACACAAACCAGCTAGGGGAGTTTAACAGTGAGGTGCGTAAGCTGATTTGCACATCCTACCACACAAAGACTCTTTTAAAGTCTCTTGACGGTAGGCACCTATTGACAAACAAGGAGGACGTGTTAAAACGCTGGGCGAAGCACTTTAACACCTTGCTTAATGTGGATCGATCAGCTGATCTGCACAGTATTAGTTTAATGTCATAACTCTCTTCTGCCATTGAACTGGATGAGCCCCTGCTGCGTGACGAGGTTGTTTCGGCCATTAGACAGCAGCAAAACAATCGGGCGGCTGGCATTGACCTTATACCGGGAGAGCTGATTAAGTACGGCGGAGAGGAGTTGTATACGTCGATATGGAGATACTTTGAACGTATGTGGGAAGAAGAGCGCGTTCCCGATACTTTTAAAGTGTCGCGAATTTGTGCTCTATACACCGTGATTTTTTAGTCGTCTTAAAAAAGCAGCCCAGTTCATGTATCCAACGACTAGAACACCTTCATGATAAAAAATAGGTATTTATGAGATTTGAATAAATTTAAAATGCAATTTTTATTCAATATTATGATGCAATTCGTAGTTTTTTAGAAACACAGCTCTGTTGCGAGCGCGGTCCGAGCCTTGTAACAATGGCGAGGGGCGCGGGCCGCGGCGTTTTTATCATTTTTAAGAGTATATTCCAGATTTCTCTTGTTTAATTTTTCTTCGTACTTATTATCTTAGTTGATGATAAAAAAATAATAATCGCGCCTAGGGGTATTTTACGTCAGGCGGACCTGGGCTGCTTTTGTAAGACGACTAAAAAATCACCGTGTATAACCGCTTGAATGCCCCGTAGACTACCAGTCTACAAGATTCTGCAACTTATTTTGCCCCGTAGACCACTAGTCTACAGGAAACGGGACCATTACATTGCCCGTGTAGACTAGTGGTCTACAAGCCACTCGAATGTACCTTCCTCTTGATTTATGGTTTGCGTCCGTCTTGCTCGTTTATTAGTGTGTTTGTATACATCTATCCTGCTTCTTTGATAAATTTCCAACCAAACAAAGCCAAAAACCCGTATACCAGTCCTAGAAAAAAGTGAAAAAAAACAAAGTTGAAGTTGCCATTTGTCAGTCTGTGCTTCTCGTGTGGTGACTTTGTGTGTTGTGCGGATTTTGCTAAGAATATTAATATTTTCGGTGAGTATTTTTACTTGTTTTTTTTTTTATAATTATCAAGGTAAGTAAACAAAAAACTGTAGAAATAACGTTTTCAGCGTGAAACACAAAATTTGTCCTTTTCTGAACACGATAAAGTCGACGGTATATTTTTGGCGCGCGCTTCCCGACAAACGCAATAGTTTTTTCTTCAATTTTGATATATTTGGGCTGTTTTATTATTCTAAATACTACCAAAATTATTTTTTACAATAAAATCATGTAAATTCTAGCCGGGACGATAAAATTAGAAGCAATTCGAGTCAGAAATTTTAAAATCCAACTGACAAGTGTTCACGGTGCAGTTAAGGTCATTGCACACCGAGAGATCGCGTGATCCGGAATCTGAATCCCGATCCGGTAGATGTATTTTTCTAAGCGATTGTGTTACTTGTGTTAATTTGGCTTGTGAAAATGCTTCTGAATGTTTTTTTTTATTTATCTTGGTTCATGATGCAGTTAAGGTTTGGAGCTGACGGAGTAATCGCGCGTTTCGGACTGTTTTTTTTTCTATAAGCTTATCCGAAATTAATCGTATTATTTAATTTTACTACTTGTGAATGTTAAATGCTTGCTGCTGGTTTTTATTGTTTCGCTTTTATATATTTTTTGCTGTTTATTGCATGTGACGCAGAAATTGTAAGCCAAAGTTATTATGGAACCACGTCGATGCTTAAGAGTGGCGAGAGGACGGGGAGCTGCTCGAGATGGTGGTAGGAGGGGTGTCAGGAGTGGTAGGGGTGGCCGTAGGCCACGCTGTACCCGATCTTTGCCTTTTTTATCGTAAGCAATATTAAATTTAAACTAAATCATATTTTGTACGTAAGTAAAACTTCCGACATTCATTTTTTTTATGTTTAGTCCTGGAGATAAAAACGCACTTCTGCCAGCAGTGGAGCCTATTCCAGGCCCATCTGGACTTCAACAACGGTAAAATCTACATAAATAATATTTATTGTATTTAATTTGTTCCAGTAACATTCATTCAATTTTGGATTTTAGCCCTTCTTCATTGGCAGAGCAACTTAAAGTGGTCAAGATGGCCAAGCTAACCGACGAAAAGCATTTCTGACCGAGCAACAAAAGAGGAGCTGGTCAGGTTGCGCGACGCTTAACAAGTAGGGAATTTTAAAATGCCGGGAGCTCTAGAACCACAGTAAGTAAATTTAGAAATAACTTTAATGTTTTGACTGCTCCTACTCATACGTGAGCTTGTTAGCGTCGAACATGTGCATGGTATCAGGTCAGCATTTTTTTATTTGTTTACAGAAGAGGAAGAGGAACGGGAAAGGGCAAAGGAAGGGGCAGTGGAGACTGGCGGATATGGAGGCCATGCCCACTTTTACCCGGAGTTCCAACTGTCCCTCCTCCTCATATACTTCAGCCCTGGGAACTACAACGCTTTGGTACTGGTAAATATATAATACTTTATTAATTTCCGTAGGTACTTCGGTCATCTGTCAAAATCACACTTGAGTCAAAACTCAATCATGTTTAAAGTTAGCCATATTATGTTGTGTTAATTCTCTCTAGTATATACGAGTATCCTCGTTGCTATATTCCAGATGTCAGTTTTTGCTCTGGCTTACATAGTACTAACTATATTTTTTTTATTCCAGATATCACCGTGGAGCAGGACGAGGACATCATCGAGGGCACACCTCCCGGCTGCATAAGCCCGCCGCGGCATGTCACAGGTAAGGCTAAAATGTCCTAAAGCAGATGTCAGTTTTTGCTCCGGCTTACATAATACTTACTATGCGTTTTTTTTTATTCCAGATGTCAACGTGGATGAAGAGATACTCTTGCTTAAGGCCGTTCCTACTGTTGGGACTCCATCTCAAGCGAAGTAGGTTATTTTGTTTCTGTAATAAATGAATGTGGTCGCTTCTAAACTATTGACAGGAAACGCAAAATCCAATTTTCGCCCTCGACGGGGATCGTGCAGAATATTGGATTACCTCAAAACATCATGCCAGCGGAAATAGAACTTCTGGGATTTACACCTTGTTAGTTGATATCATATTTAAAAAAAATGATTTCTTTTACTTTCAACTTGTTTTACTACAAATTTATAACTGTTTCAGCTACTTCCGGTATTCGGACCGCGCCTGGCTCTGGAAGAAGTAATTATAGTATGGGTAAGTTTAAAGTATTATTTGAATTTCATGTGTCGCCTCCATAAGATGATAGGGTGGACCAAATCCTAAAATTTATTTTCCTACTTACAACAGATATCGATATCGAAATGGAGCGAGACTTCATAGAGCCTGGCGAAGGCAGCGAAGTTGATGAGGATGATTTTGCCGGTATGATCGATATTTCCCTGAAACCGCGCCAAATCGATGATTATCCGATGGACTTAGACGGTATTGCTGAACATGATGTAGGTGAGGCGATACAGGAGCTCGATAAAGCTGCCGACGAAGTCCTTCGAAACGTTGTGGGACCGGAAGTGGATCTGCTTGATTTTGACTGGCGAGGCGATCCGGAAAATTTTGAGTCGGTCAGGGAAACATTTACTGTGCCGTCTACTGGACCAACGTTTGATAACGCCGATTTAACGCCCTTAGATGTTTTTTTTTAGATTTGGGATGCAGACATTATTGCCTACATCGTTCGCGAAACCAACCGCTATGGTGTCCTTCTAACAAGGTTGACTATCCCATCTAAGCCAAATCCAAGGTTAAGCCGTTGGAAAGACGTCACCAGTGACAAAATCCTACGGTTTTAATGTTTCAGTCACTGGTTGTGGATTCTGTAGAGAGAGAATACTGGTATCCCGTCATTGAAGAACTGAAAATAGGCAATTTTAAAGAAATTATGTCGTTTAACCGTTTTGTCGTTATCAAACGTTGTCTCCATTTCATAGACAATGCTACTTTGCCCGTGCCGTCCACCAAAAACGTACTTGAGCAAAACATAGCAATTGACGAGTCACTCCTTCTTTGGAAGGGGCGGCTCACATTTGCGCAAAAAATTGCAACTAAAAGAGCTCGAGTAGGTATAAAGACTTACGAATTATGTGAATCCAGAACTGGATATTAATGGCGGATGGAGGTCTACACGGGCAAAGGGCACGTACATGTAGTGCAAGACGGGGAGCCGGAAGACCGCGGGCAAGGGTCTGACGAGCCGGAGAGTGCCACGGCTCAGATTGTGCTGAACCTAACGAGACCAATTTTTAATAAGGGCCATACCTTAATCATGGACAATTTTTATAATGCGCCACTTTTGTCTCGGATTCTTAAAGTTCAACACAAGACTGATTCAATACTCTACGACTCAACCGAGAGTTTGTCCCCGAAGCTCTAAAATAAAAATCAAAAAGAAACATGAGGTAGCATTCAGCACGACCAAGGACCTGAGTTTGGTTGTGTGGATGGACAAAAACATTGTAGCCATGATTTCTTCATTCCATCCCATAAAAGGCGGCGGATTTGAGAAGTACGGTAATTATAAGCACAAACCGCAAGTGGTGCTTGATTACAATCTCTCAATGGGCGGCATCGACCACAAAGACCAAATGCTGTCTGCCTATCCCATTGAGGAATCACGTAACATAATCTGGTACAAAAAACTCTTTCGCCGACATTTAAATGTGTCCATGCATAATGCCTTTGTTTTGTTCAACCATAACCGCACTCACGCCCTTGGTCATCGAGAATTCCGCATGCAGTTGGCAAAGCAACTGCTGCTTTACAGCAGATCAGCAGCACCTTCCCTGGCTTTAGCACCGGCGGCTCGACCAGCACAAGCGGCATGCATGCAGAACATGCACTTGCCAGCTAAAAACACCAAAAAACAGCGCTGCAAACTCTGCTATGTTGCCAAAGTGCAGCGCTCAACGGTATAGCGGTGTAGCACCTGTAATGTTAATTTGTGTATCGAAGGATGCTACACCGTATTCCATTCAAATCTAGCACAAACGCCCGCCGTTTAGTTTTTTTTTTGTTAACTCCGGATCCGACGATCCGACGATTGGATAATATATAATTGTATTTCTTCTCTGGGGAAAGCTGCCAATTTGCGTATCTACATATCGGTATATAAGTACCAGTATCTGTTGTTCTGGTCATCATCAGACCCAGGAAATTTTCCACAGAGAAGTTGCTACATCTACTATAGTATTTGGGTGGAAAATCGACTTCAATAACTTGTTCCGTTCCCCAGTTCCAGTATCTATTGTTCTGGTAATCATCAGACCCTGGAAACTTTCCACAGAAAAGTTGCTACACTAACTGAAGTAATAATTAACTTTAGATATTTTCAGACAGTCAACAACAAACAAAACCGACCGACAAAACTCCGGATCCGGAAAAAATAGCGATCCGGAACTCACTCGGTGTGTAGTGACCCTTAAATTTTGGTGTAGCCCACCGATTTTGTTGTTTACTCTTGATAATACTTTTGTAATAAAGTACAATACACAAGTGTTATACAGGGTGTGTCGTAAATAGTGGTCCATAGCTAAGGATTCGACGTACCAGTTAATTAACTGTAACACATATTTTTTTTAGCCATTTTTACCCAAAGGTTTCAGAAAAAAAATGCTTTTTACCTTTTTTTATAAAATTGTTACCCTTTATTACAAATTTTGCTGCAGTTTCTACAAAAAACGTACTTTTTTTATTCTGTTTTCTGTTTGTTACAGCTGAATACATGACCTATCTTAAAAAAATACTGATTTTTATGTAAACTGGAAGCTTTTAATGAAAAAACGGCTTTTTTTCCATTTTGGACCCAAATTTATAATAATCATGGATATTCAGATGCGATTTTTGTAAAAAAATTGTACTGTACTGTCAGTGCCCATGAATTTTAAAATATGCCTACTTAATACCGATTTCAAAATGGTATTACATTAATGGATCCTATCGTAAAAAAAAAAGTTATGGCTATTTTAATAAAAAGTAACAACATTAAAAAATAAAAACACATTGTACAAAGTCATCATAATTTATTAATAATCTTTGACACGATTATAATACTAATAATTTTACACAAAATGTTCGAAATGGCCCCCATTTGCAGCTATGCACGCTCTGCATCGTCGAATAAACGACCGTTTAACACGTCGAGCAAATCCGTTTTCTTGGATTTTCCTAGCTGCTATTTGGATTCTAGATCTCAGTTGGTCTAAACTCGTAACTTGCTCCTTGTACACTTTTTCTTTTAGACAACCCCAATAAAAAAAATCAAGGGGATTAAGGTCTGGTGAGCGCGGTGGCCACAATATTGGACCTAAGCGCCCTATCCATCTATTCGGATATGTTGCATTAAGGTGCTCTCGAACACTAAGAGCATAATGCGCGGGACAGCCGTCGTTCTGCAGGCACATGTCTTCTCGAACTTCTGGAGCGACATTCTCTAGAAGTAAGGGTAAGTCATTCCGCAAAAAACTTAAATACCTTTCACCGTTTAAAGTATCTGGCAGCTCATGTGGACCGACTATTTGTCCATTAATGATTCCGGTCCAAAGGTTTATTTTAAATTGATATTGCGACCTATCTTGTCGTATGTTATGTGGGTTTTCCAGCTGCCAGCTATGTAAATTGTGTAGGTTAAGGTATCCATCTTTTTTGCAGGATGATTCGTCGCTCCATAATATTTTATTAAAAAATTGTGGGTCTTCTCTTATTCTGCGCAGCATTTCCCTACAAAATCTTACTCGTAGAGGATAATCCCTTGGTTGCAGCGACTGTACTCTTTGGTAATGGTACGGGTACAGTTCATGCCTTTTCAGAATTCGGTGTACAGATCTTGTAGAAATGCCCGTTCTGCGAGATAAGTCACGGGCCGATAATGTTGAATCTCGAGTGACTAAATTCAATACCTCATCGTCGTTGTGTACCCGAGGTCGTCCTTCGCTTGCACCGCCTACGCCCGTGCCAGGTATCCTCCCCTCGGTGTATGCGTTATGGACTCTCCCAAAAACCCGATGGTCTGGATGTCTTCGATCAGGATATCTCTCTCGATAAAGTCGCGCTGCTTCTCTACCCACGCCTCTGCATTCACCGTAAATAAAATGCATGTCAGCATATTCGCGCGGAGTATACTGAGACATTTCGTATCCGTCACTGCACTGTAACTTTGTAAAATTGGTTGAGCAAACCCAAGTCCAGAAAACGTAGCCAATATCGTGGAGATCACCAAAACAACAAGTCCAATCAGTAAACAAAACAGAGTCCAAGGAAATAGCAATGAGAAACGGCAGAGTTAACACAGGTAGAACAAACACGATACGCACACCAAGCACGGGATCGTACTAAATCATGTCGAAATTTTTGGAGATTCTAACGTTAGTAATGAAAGAGATAGCAATAATAAAACATATTCTTTCCTTATCACTCTTGTGGTGTGCATACCACTGTAGTGCCGGTAGGAATGCGGGGCGCAGAATTACAGGTAGAGCTCGGGCGCAACAATGAGTTTTTTTCTAAGAATTCGGGGTACTAGTTGACCTTTTTTTTACCTGGGACATGTTTGCGCTTACAAAACAGATTTTATAAGTTAAATTTTAATAGGATTTAATACAATTTGCATTAATATTGACGTAACAAAAAATACATGGTATTTAATTGAAAATCCTCTTTATTACTAATAACTTTTTTTTTAATGATAGGATCCATTAATGTAATACCATTTTGAAATTGGTATTAAGTAGGCATATTTTAAAATTCATGGGCACTGACAGTACAGTACAATTTTTTTACAAAAATCGCATCTGAATATCCATGATTATTATCAATTTGGGTCCAAAATGGAAAAAAGCCGTTTTTTCATTAAAAGCTTCCAGTTTACATAAAAATCAGTATTTTTTTAAGATAGGTCATGTATTCAGCTGTAACAAACAGAAAACAGAATAAAAAAAGTACGTTTTTTGTAGAAACTGCAGCAAAATTTGTAATAAAGGGTAACAATTTTATAAAAAAAGGTAAAAAGCATTTTTTTTCTGAAACCTTTGGGTAAAAATGGCTAAAAAAAATATGTGTTACAGTTAATTAACTGGTACGTCGAATCCTTAGCTATGGACCACTATTTACGCCACACCCTGTATATGTCGGAGATGAGCATGAGAATAAATAACTAAATCATAATTAAAACCTCATTGGTGAAAAATAGTTCGCAACCTCATTCATAAAACCTATATAGTTACTGTTCGCGCCAATACTGGCTGGTTGTAAAATAGAAGCGCGGGTATATTTGAATTTAGAATAGTGGATTATAAGTTTTGAAGATGGTCGTGTTACTAAGTGATTATTGCGTAATATTGAAGTAAGTAATTGTTGAGGCGTAATTGATGATTGTGTTGTTAATATTGTGAATATAGATTGTGTAAAGTAACTAAATAATGTGTAATGATTGGACAGCGCAAGGCTGGAGAGTTTGTTGCGCCGTTTGTTCTCTCCAGCGCGCTTAGCAAGCGGTGACGGGCGGGCGTTATTGGGAATATGTCCAGATAGGGTTAGGATTAAACGATAATGAGATAATGAGGCGTGAATGTGTGTTTTATTGAATACCCTATCCCGATGTCGGCTATCCTGACACCCAAAAGAGAGCTACGTCAACATCAGAATTGGGATGGGTCGACGTTCACAAGATAATTTGAGCTGACAATGAATATTGGAGAATTACATACTATGTCGCTGCCTTCCAATGCGTACTACTTTCAAATCTACGACTAAATCGGAATTCTGGCAAAACGAAAGGATTAAAGGTTTGATGGTTATTGTACCGAGTAAGTAAAAAAAAAACTCAACGCAAGTAAGTATAATGATTGTAGCCATGAGGCGAGGTATCGGAAGTTTAAACAAATTGTCTTGAGTGTGATTCTTGTGTGGTTTTAATGTTGAAAACTAATGATTGTTCTTATTACAGCGTGTCGTCTTATAATGTAAACTTCAAGGGACAGTTACTCAAGAAGCAAACTATGCCGTCCGCTATGTCTGTACGTTAAAAGCATCGAGGTAAACTGGTGCGGAGTGCAGAGAGTACGAGTCGAGGACTGCAGTGAGAACTAACTTGACGTTGGTGCTTATGGTCGAGCTGCCTGCAGGATCACAACGGTGGGTCGATTACAATTTATTTTTGTTAAGGAGCTGCATATTAACTACGAGTTAATGAGAGTTCTGCTATGAAGTTGGCTATTTAAGATTTTAACGTTATTGTTTTGCAATGCGGGTTGTGTACAGGACAAATTGACTGACATGTTGAACAAACCTAGTTTGAGATTATTTTGATTAAGCCTTGAGAGGTTGAGATTCTCTGGTGGTGTTTGTGCCGAGGTTTTTGAAACCGGATGGAGGTTACGTGTGTTGGTGACCGGATAGAGGTTACGTGTGGTGGTGACCGGATAGAGGTTGCCTACTGTTTGGTAACCTGAGGAGGTTACATGGTGTTGGACCGAGTGAAGGTCATTTGGTTTATGATTATGATTGAATAGTGGTGGTGAACATTTTCCAGAGTTAATCGAATTTGAGCACTGTTATGTTTAATGAGTTTCTTATTATTTTAATGACAATAGGGGTTGATCCACATGTCAATATTGTCAGCTATGCGTGTTGAGTATTAAAATTGTGAGTTAAACTTTGTGGGAAAGAGTTAGTTACTAACTCAAGTAAAGATTTTATTCAAAGTAACTGTATCTCAGATGTATGTTCGAGAACTAAGTACCGTTTTATGTAGAGAAAAAGGTTGAGAATTATGATGGTATGGAATCTTAGGTCATTGGTCATTGGTCAGGATCGAGGCAGAGGCCGTAGTGCTCTGGCGGAGGTTAGACCGATGCAGAGGCCATGGTGGCTCTGGCCGAGGTGGAGACTGAAGCAGAGGCCTGTGTGGCTCTGGCTGAAGTAAGACCGAAGCAGAGGCCGTGGTAGCTCTGGCGGAGGTGGGGCTAAAGCAGAGACTATGGTGGCTCTGGCTGAGATCGGGTCTTGGAGAGACCATGGAGTCTGGTGGACTCAGCGTTCAAATGGAATGCGTGTGGGCCTTGTTTGACTCAGATTCCTGCTTTGAGATTTGCGATTAGTTCAAGTTATGAGTTGCTGGTGGCAACAGTAAGATTGTAGAGGTACTTGGTTGCTCTGACATTGGAAAGGGTCTCCAGTAAAGTAGATGAAGCTGTTGAGATAAAGTTAACTTTTATAATCAAGATAACGAATGATCCCTTTGGGTCAGGAATGACCGAGCGGTGAGTACTGCTGTGATGTTCTTCGTTACAGAATGGACACACGAGGACGTGTGTATCGCAGGATGGCCGTGTCGGAGATGAGCATGAGAATAAACAACTAAATCATAATTAAAACCTCATTGGTGAAAAATAGTTCGCAACCTCATTCATAAAATCTATATAGTTACTGTTCGCGCCAATACTGGCTGGTTGTAAAATAGAAGCGCGGGTATATTTGAATTTAGAATAGTGGATTATAAGTTTGAAGATGGTCGTGTTACTAAGTGATTATTGCGTAATATTAAAGTTAGTAATTGTTGAGGCGTAATTGATGATTGTGTTGTTAATATTGTGACTATAGATTGTGTAAAGTAACTAAATAATGTGTAATGATTAGACAGCGCAAGGCTGGGGAGTTTGTTGCGCCGTTTGTTCTCTCCAGCGCGCTTAGCAAGCGGTGACGGGCGGGCGTTGTTGGGAATATGTCCAGATAGGGTTAGGATTAAACGATAATGAGATAATGAGGCGTGAATGTGTGTTTTATTGAATACCCTATCCCGATGTCGGCTATCCTGACACCCAAAAGAGAGCTACGCCGACATATATTATAGAAAGTATATTAAATGTTCTATTTTGTATAATTATTCTTGTAGTTATATTGTATATTTTGTAGAACAAAAAGTCTATAAAACTACAGTGATTTTACTGTGCGAATGAGACCTGCAGCACAAATTTTAACATATTTCAGTAATGGCTAATGCTATCGATTGGATTTTTGTATATTTTGTAAGAATATAAGATAACCCATATTATACTACTTAAATTGTAGGCCTCAATGTGATATTTGCGCATCTGTGATGATAATAGTTTGTCTAGAATTACGGCTTGCGCCGCCAAATTTTTATGCAAAATAAAAGAGCTGTAAATAAAAAAATTGTAGGAACAGGTGTATGTTTTTATTTATTATCCTCATGTTTATAGTATATATATTGTAATAAAAAATAAATAACCCTATGTTATCGCTTTAATTTTTGAGGTATGATCGTCTAAACACAAATCGTGCCCAAAAACGCACTAGCTCTGTGTTCAACCTATGGTAACTTTACATTGTAGTCAAATATTGATAAACAAAGCACTTAAATAAATAGCTTGGTTCATTCTAAACATAAAAAACATAACACTTGACAGGGTTCCAATAACAAGTTGAGTCATAATGAATGGTTTCGTCGAACTCGAGCCACGCCGCACGGCACCTCGCTAAGTAGCGAATACGAAGGGGCAAAGTAGATTCACGGCGTTCGGCAATCGGGGCATAGTAGTGTGCAGGGCGGGGGCCGGGCGGGCGCTCAAGCGGATAAGAACAAGGGCAACCGGTCTGACTGCAACACTTACCGTGGTATTTCACTCCTTTCGGCCCCTGGGAAGGTCTTTGCCAGAATTCTTCTGAATCGCCTAAAGGCCTTATCGGAAAAGATTTTGCCAGAAACTCAATTTGGCTTGCGACCTGACCGAGGTACATGTGAAGCAATTTTTGCCGTACGGCAAGTACAGGAAAAGAGCAAGGAGCAGGGTCGTCAACTGTACCTCTGTTTTGTTGACCTGGAGAAAGCTTTCGATAGTGTGCCTCGTGAAGCGCTTTGGATGGTGCTGGGAAAGCGCGGGTGCACGGAAAAGTTTATAAGACTTCTTAGACTACTGCATGACGACATGCAATGTTGTGTTCCCGTAGACGGTGAACAGACAGAATTCTTCTCCGTTACTTGTGGAGTGAAGCAAGGATGCGTGTTAGCACCTACTCTGTTTGCTTTATACTTTGCGGTGGTGGTTAGAGAAGTCTTACAAACAGTTTCCCAGGGAGTCCGCATTTGATTCCGCATGGACGGCAATCTTTTCAACTTGGCTAGACTTAAGGCTCGTACCAAGGTTTCGCATGCACTGATCTCCGAGATCATGTATGCTGACGATCTGTGCTTTTTAGCTGAATCCCCAAACGGCCTGCAGCAGCTGATGTCCGGTTTCCACCAAGCCTGCCGCAAGTTCGGCTTAAAGATCAGTGTCAGTAAGACGGAAGTGATGTATATAGACATTCACGGTCGTGAGTCACTGACCATAAAGCTTGGCCAGGATGTGCTAAAGCAGGTAGACAAATTTCGCTAATTAGGGAGCACTGTAACATTTAAGTGTGACCTTGATGCTGAAATTAACAGCAGGATCGGTACTGCAGCTGCAGCATTCGGTAAGCTGCGTTCCGAGGTTTTCAGTTCACATGACCTTAAGTTGGCTACCAAGGTTTCTGTTTATATGGCAATTGTGCTGCCAAACCTCTTATATTCTTCCGAGACGTGGTGTCTATATCGTTGCCATATACGTGCTCTTGATCGATTCCATCTAAATCCTGAAGCATCATGAAGATCAGATGGTCCGACAGAGTACGAAATACCGAAGTCTTGCGGCGAGCCAATGTTGGTGGCATTGAGGCTTACTTACAACCGCCGGCAACTTCGGTGGTACGGTCACGTGTCGCAGATGTCGGATGAGAGTGTGGCAAAGCTCATCTTTTATTCTGAACTGGAGCTTGCCCTCCAAGCTTAAGCAGGGCGGACAACTCCTCCGGTACAAAAATGTCCAAAAACGGCATATGAAGAGATGCAACATAGGGCTTCACGGTGGGAGCATTTGGCAGCACAGAGGCCAGAATGGCGCACAGTGGTAAACAACCATGTACGGGATTTCGAAGTCCAATGTAAAGTTGACCTTGACGCTAAACGCGATTGTGTAAAGGCCCGCCCACCTGCTGCTATTTCCTAACACTATCAAGACGGTAAACTCACCTGCCCTCAATGTGCTCGGACTTTCATCGCAAAAATAGGGTACATTAGCCATCTACGGGCGCATGAACGCCAAAATACCAATTAGGAGCTGAAGCGGTCGCCATGGCCGAAATCGGACGGATTCATTTATTCATTCATTCAGTACACATCATTATTTCTAATTTACATTAATGATCTTTGTAATTTAGGTATTGAAAACGGCAAAATTATTTCATACGCTGATGACACGGCTCTGATTTTTGCAACGGAAACAGTTCAAGATCTATACAAGTACGCTCAAATGGGTTTTAATGTCGTGAATAATTGGCTACATTGCAATTTACTAACCCTAAACGAAACTAAAACTAAATTTATTCACTTTTCTATGCGCACCACATTTATTTATTTATTTATTTATCTTCAAATATTTACCATTACAGGCTAACCCAATGCGATAAATGCGCCTTAAAAACATTAATCACTCTTAGCCAGGCCGCACACCAGCGCCACATGCTACACGTATCGAACATTTACGTCGCCACAATCGTTGCGCTACAATTCAGCTTACTACAAATGTATTGTATATACGCACATCGGTAGCGTGGCACTGCTTTCAGCATGTCGATATCATCTTCTGATGACGACGATTTCTTGATGTGGCGATTCATGAGAAAAAAAGACGTTATTGTGTTCATCCGTTTAATCAAGATTGCACAAATTACGGAAATTACAAAATTTCACAAAAATTAAAGTCCAAATAATTTCAGTAATCCGTCTGTTACTATAATCATTGAGTGTATGATTGTATAATATAGGGTTTTTTTCGACCTCTGCAATAAATTCAACGTAAAATTCAATGTAGTCTTTCATTTTTTCAAACCAACGCGAGACAAAAAACGAACAGGTTCGATCTTGAATTATTGTAGCGCGGATGACGCTTCGCCACAAAGTGCGCCCGCTACAAATGTGTCCTCGGTGTGCGTGCTCACGTAGGAATATATGGGGGCGTTAAATGTGTCGCATTTCAAATGTGGCGCGACAGTTGTGGAGAAACAATTGTATGCCTGGTGTGCGGCCTAGCTTATAACTAATCCTTCTAACTAATAATGAACAATGCATTCCTTGTGAATTCACTCAGAGAACAACAAAACAAGTCCGTTTCACTCGCTATGAGGTTGAGCGTGCGGAGTGCGCGCGTCAGCGGCGCCTGCTTTAAAAGGTTGGTCCGAGCGCGCGGCTCCACTAGCAGTCGCGGCTGCCGTCGTCGCCACACGTACCTGTCCGGAACACACAGACTCACCTGATCAAGAACAACTGCATTCTGCACCTTCCCTCTCAGTACTTTAAATATATATGTGGCTAGTGCCAGATCCCTCCTAACCCTTAACTCGTTGTATTCCACCATACCCAAAATAAATAGGGTTGGGTACATCAACGGGTAAAAGGGATTCCGTAGTAGCGCATATATAAATATCTAATAAATTTATTTTGAACCTTCTCCAGCATGATACTATATTTAGCTTCATGCGGAGCCCAGATGACTGCATTACATTCTAACTGGCTCCTCACCAATGCATTATATAATGCTATAATAGCTTTTACATTCGTAAATCTTCCGACCGTACGAAGCATGAAACCCAAATTTCTATACGCCCTTTTACAGCAACGCATCATGTGTTCACGAAAAGTCAAACCGGTGTTAAATCCTACCCCCAAGTCCTTGACTTCTGTGACCCGTTCCATAGGCAGTCCGTCAATGTAGTACGTATGTTCGATGGGCTTGTGTGCGCGGGAAAAAGTGATGGTCACACACTTTGAGCTGTTAAACTGCAATAGGTTTTCCTTGCTCCAGCTCACTACCCTATCTATGTCAGCTTGCAGCCTGACACAGTCATGCTTGCTTTTTACCGCGAGGGACAATTTGAGGTCGTCGGCAAACAACAAACAATACGCGTCTTGGACTACTTCTGGCAGGTCATTTACGACCAGAAGGAAGCTTAAAGGGCCAAGGTTACTCCCTTGACCTACTCCGGACCTCGTGAAATATGGATCTGACACGTGTCCCGCATATTCCACATATTGCTGCCTATCCCTCAAATAACTGGCAAAAAAGTGGAGAGTATGTGGGGTGAAACCAACACCTGCTAATTTTCTAAGCAACATGTCATTTTCGACTAAGTCAAATGCTTTTCGAAAGTCAAAGTAAGCAGAATCAGTTTGCCCCCCACTATCCACCGTCGGCACCAGATGAGCCATGTGCCAGAGGAGATTACTGGTGGTACTTCTTCTCGGTCGAAACCCATGCTGAGCGTCTGATAGCTGTGCGCTAACCTGAAGGTAAATGCTCTTATGTATAATAATAATAATAATAGCTTTATTTAATTCCATATAAAACACATTTACTTCTAAGCTTAACATAATAAAAAAAAAAGAACTAATTTTTTACTGATGTACGATTTCCTTAAACTTATAGATTCGATTGGATACACGACGTGTATGTATACATGCGTAACGACTACTTAAATAATTTAAAAAAATGCAACTGTTTTTTTTTTTTTTTTCGGGACCGCACAGTCGTCCTCGTGGACAAAACGGGACGGCTCCGACGGTACGGCGTCGAGTCCGGTGTTCAGCAGGGTTCTGTTCTAGGGCCACTAATGTGGAACATCGGATTCGACTGGCTCTAGCGGGGCAACCTCCCCCGTGGCACGTCTGTCATCTGCTATGCAGACGACACCCTTCTGACTGCCTGGGGAAGAAATTTTGGAGAGGCAGCCAGCTTGGCCTCGGCGGGGGGTTCGCAAGTGGTCGACCGCATCTCCCGCCTAAGGCTGACGGTGACGCTACACAAGACCGAGGCAGTGTTCTTCCATGGGCCTCGGCAGCGCCAACCGCCCGACCCTCATATCCATGTCGCGGGTGTCCGCATCGGGGTGCAGGCCCAGATAAAATACCTGGGTCTAGTGCTCGACAGCAGGTGGCGCTTCAGTGCACACTTCAGTGGGCTGTCGACGCGCTTACTGAAGACAGCGGGGGCCCTCTCATGGCTCCTCCCGAACATCGGGAGGCCCGGCGAAAAATGCCGACGTCTATACGCCGGCATACTCAAAAGTATGGCCCTATACGGGGCCTCCATCTGGGCGGACTCACTGTGCAGACGGGAAAACGCTGCTGCTATCCGCAGGACACAAAGGGCCATTGCACAGCGGGTCGCAAGGGCCTATCGCACAGTGGGTTTCGCGGCGGCGTGCGCTCTGGCGGGAACGCCCCCTTAGGAGCTCGAGGCTTGGGTGCTCGCCAGGGTGTACGACTGGACGGCGGGGCAGAGGGCGCGAGGAGGCGAGGGAGGCAATAACTCAGCACTGGGCCGATGATCTCGCCTCTGCAACGTTCGGCCGCCGGACGCTAGACGCCATCGGGCCCGTCCTCAAGGATTGGCTCGATCGGCGACATGGTTGCCTCTCCCTGCGTCTGGTGCAGGTGCTGTCCGGGCATGGTTGTTTCGGATCGTACCTGCACCGGATTGGGAGGGAGGAGACTCCGCAGTGCCACCACTGCGAGGCCGCGGTGGACACAGCCGAGCACACCTTGGAGGTGTGTCCATCGTGGGACGCACCCCACCGCACCCTGATGTCAGCGGTCGGAGACGACCTCTCACTCCCCAGCGTGATTGCTGCCATGCTGGGGAGTGCGGAGGCATGGGAAGCGGTAGCCTCCTTCTGTGAGGTCGTCATGTCACAAAAGAAGGCAGCGGAGCGCATGCGGGAGGACGACCCTCTCGCGGCGCCGTTCCGCAGACGAAGAAGGGGCGGAAGACGGTGAGCACAGCGCCCGTCCGCATCCGCCCCAGGGGGTGATCAGCGGGCCACTGGCGGCATCACAACTATCACCCCCCATGCTGCGGCCATTATAAAGCTCCCTACCCTCTGGGGGGGAGCGTGAGGGGCTTGCCGCAAGGCAGGCAGTCGCCGGTGGGGGACTGAACGACATAGACCCCCAGGCCCCCTCCACTCGGGCGAGGTCGGAGTGCCGCTGGGTCTTTTTAGTGGGTATACCGGGAACGCTGTTCACCGGGGAGTCCCACATACCCCTCTCTCGCCCCCCGGCGGGAAGGGGATGCGTAAACAGCATTTTTTCCCAGCGACAAAAAAAAAAAAAAAAAGGAGCCAGCCAGCCGAGTGGGTCAAATAATTTAGATATTTCGGCTAGTAGGCGCCGTTTTGTTTGTTTCTTGTTCACTTCCGAAATTGTGCATTGAAAGGTGAATTTATCCTCTCTTGAGTTCCAGCACAAGCCTAATGTTTTTAGGGTATTTTCTGTTTTGAAGTTGAAGACAATTTTATCATTGTTTTGTTGTTCAGAGGTGTCTTCTAAAAGTTCTGGATTGTTTGCCGACCATTTTCTAAGATTAAATCCTCCATTTTTCAGCAATCGTTTCAGGTCAGAGATCAATTTCTTTCCTTGTTCTATTGTATGGGTCCCATGAACGAGGTCATCCATATAGAATGACTCTTCCAGCACCCTTGCGGCGTCCGGGAAATGCTCGCGATCATCTGATGCTAATCTCCTGAGTGTCATCATAGCTAGGAACGGCGCTGCTTTGGTACCGTATGTGACAGTTGTTAGTTGCTATGAGCGGATAGGTTGTTCTTGTAATTCTCGCCATACAATTTGTTGTAAGTGTTGGTCTGCAGGGGCCACCCAAATTGCACGAAACATCTTTTCAATATCCGCTGTGAAAGCAAATTTGTATTGTCTCCATTTTATCAATAATGTTTGTAAATCCTGTTGAAGATTAGGGCCTTTGTACATAAGGTCGTTCAAACTGCATCCTGTAGATGTTTTCGCTGATGCATTGAATACCACTCTATACTTTGTTGTTGTTGATTCAGCGCGTTGCACGCCGTGGTGAGGTAAATAACACTCGTGTGTTTTATTACTGACTGTTGATTGCTACATATGACCTAGTTCAATGTATTCAGACATGAAGTCTTTATAGGCCTTAGCCAAATTTGTTTGTTTTTCCAGCTTTCTTTCCAATGTTTTGAGTTGAGCGATAGGCATTGGCTTGGACGACCCAAGTCTGCTTTCAAAGTCATCTTTCATTGGCAGTCTGACGACATATTTTCCGCTATCCAAGCGTTGCGTAGTGTTGGTGCAGTATTCAATACATGCTTCATTTTCCGTCGATAAGTTGGAGTGATCAGTTATGTCTTCAGATTCCCAGAACTGCTTGATATCCTCCAGGTTGTTTATCACCACATTGCAGTGAAAGGTTTTCACATTGCCACATAAAAGCCAGCCTAGATGGGTTTGTTGTGCAATAGGCTGAGTGGCGTCCTCGCCCTTTATTATTCCTCCTAGTATGATTTGCGAGTAAATGTCTGCTCCAAATAGTAAATCTACGTGGCGGCTATTGTCGAATTCTGGATCGGCTAGATTGATATTCTGTATGTGGGACCAAGATGGTTTTGTAAAGGTCTTATTTGGCAGGTTTTTAATCAGGTTTTTCATAATGAAGACAGACGTTTGAAACTTGAATTCATTGTAAACAGAACTGCAAGTAATTGTAGTCATTCCTTTACAGTGGTTCTCTTGTTGACCAACTCCAAAGATCACTCCTTGGCATTTCTCGCGCTTGTTCCCAAGAAGTTGAGCGGCATGTTCGGTGATTAAGGATATCTGGGACCCTTGATCTATGAGGGCACGCAATTTGATTTGTGTCCCATCAACTGTATCTATGTTTACTACAGCGGTTGCCAGTAGTATCTCGTATGTATCATCGTCCTTTGATACCTGGGAAGAGTTTGTTTGTTTTTCTAATTTGTTCTTAATAAATGCATCGTGTAGCAATGTATTATGTTGACCCGCGCACATGCGACATCGGTAAACTGACGTACATATCTTTCCGTTATGGCTGAACAGGCAGTTTACACAAATGTTCATTTTATTTACTGTGCTGAGTTATAAATGATTCGGCATTTCTAAAAACTTCGCACAATTGTACATGCCATGTGCCCCGTCGCAAATAGGGCATCGAATTGTTGACACATTGAATGATTTCGTAATTTTCTTGTTGCTAGAGGCTTGATTACTGCTGTACTGTTTTTAAAATATGAATCATTTTGATGTTGGCCCGATGACGTGTTTGGTTTTTGATTGTTTTCTTGTTTGCGGCGCGATGCTTCCAACGATGTAAACTTCGCTTCTAGGAAACTTAGTAGATCTTTAGTATTGGCAGCTTTCGACAATCCTTCAGTGAATCATGGTACTCTGAATGGGTGTCTGCGTCTAATTTCTGCGATAGTATATGTACAAGAATCGGATCCCAAGTAACAACATTCACTCCCAAATTCTTTATCGCATGTAAGCACTCTATGCTTACGTCATGAATTTTCTTTAATTGAGCGACTGTCTGTTGTTGCATATTTGGCAGATTGAAAAGTATGTTTATGTGCGATGTGAAGATAAGTTTTTCATTGTTGTAACGGTGGTTGAGGATTTCCCAGCACACGAGGTAGTTATCAGAGCTTATCTGTAGGTGTTGAATCAAGCTTCTCCTTGTACTTTACTCTTCAGAAACTGCGTCTTCTGAGCTGACGAAAGGGAATTGTTATTGTGTATTGCTTCCGTGAAAAGGTCTTTAAATGGGATCCACTGGTTGTAGTTGCCGTGGAAAACTGGTATCTCTAATTTCGGTGTTGTTTTCTCACGATGAGCGCCGGACCACATTTTGGTGTTCAAAGCTCTTTTCAGTTCCTGAAACTGGTTTTCATACCTGGTGTAGCGGTCTTCATACACTATCATCTTCTCTCCGTTTGTTTCACACTCTATCTCCCAATGAAGGTTGTCTATGGCTGACCAGAGCGTTTGCAATGTTTGTAGAGCGTCTTGAAATTCCCATTTTTCCGAAAGGAATTCCACGTGTATGTTCGCAACTGCTCTCATGAAAGCTTTGAAGTTAGCCGTCTGTTTGCGCATCATATCGTCCAGCTTGCTATTGGATCCCGTATCCTTTTTCCCAGTGGTCTGTTGTTCTGTTCGAGTAGGTGATGGCTCTCTCTTTTGATTGACATCACTGGCTTGCTCTGCCGTCTCACTTTCCAAAGCTTCCTGTTCCGGTTTTGTTTGAGCTGAGGTAGAACCTTCCCCTCCTAGCTGGTTGGCGCCTCCCGATGCTTTTGTTTGCACTGATTGCTCCCTAGGAGAACGGGCGAGGGATGTCAACTGTTGGTGTTGTTAAAGAATAAGTTCCTTAACTTCATTGTAGCACTGTAGTGTTATGTTATAGCAGTCATTCGCGAAGTAAGGATGTCCTACACATTGCTCTGTAGATAAGCGGTCATGATTGAATTGGAAATCTGACCAAAGATTTTCCAACATGGCTTTTCTACGTTTGAAATAGTCGGCATTTTTTCTATCCCAACCATCTTTCTTGATGTTTATTCCGATCTTCTTTATGTTGTCGTAGAGTTCGTTTTGATTTTGGTATAAATCATCTAACGACATGTTGTTTATGTTGGTTGTCCTTGTTGACTGCAAGTTTAACTCTTCTGTTTGGAGCGTCAACTGTTGCTCCACACTTCTGGTACTTTGTGTTGTGCAATCTTACCTATTTACGGTGTATGCGCCTTCTCAATTGGTTACTGGGGCGACCCGCTTCTGGGAGACCAGTCCAACCGATTCGCGACCGCAAAAGGTGTAAATCACAAACACTTGCTCGAAGGACCATATGTTGGGGCGTAACTCCCAATAGTGATTTGTTATGTTGATGTTATATATAAAAAATGTTATGTTTAATGTTTTGTTGAATGAGGAGACAACTGATTCGTATAAAAGGTTTATTGCTACTAAAAATAACATGTTGTTGGGCAATAATATACAATTTAACGTTCGACACGTAAAACAGCAACGTTTCACTTTAAGTAGAACAAGTAAGTTAGGTTCAATGTACAGCGTAGCTCGTACAGCCGGCGTAACTTGATCGTCACATATTATGCGCATCAGCTGTTTCGCGCACAATGTAAATAGCCACATGTTTGCTCTGTGAAGTTTTGTCCAAGTTTCTTTGCATGTTACGTCACTGAGGACGCATGATAAGGACTCTTGTTCATTGAAGGCTTGTGCCCCACGTGGAGCATCTTTGTTATGCATGTTGTAAACAGGATTACGCGAGACACATATGAATTCGCCTTCTCCGTATGAAGTAAATTGGCGCATATCTTGATCTTCCATCATTATATACGAGTTTTTCACAAAGTTGATTGCTATGAAACTGGAACTTGGTTGTAT
Source organism: Trichoplusia ni (assembly GCF_003590095.1). Classification (NCBI taxonomy): domain Eukaryota; kingdom Metazoa; phylum Arthropoda; class Insecta; order Lepidoptera; family Noctuidae; genus Trichoplusia; species Trichoplusia ni. The sequence continues at coordinate 169,025 of NC_039502.1, forward strand.
GCGTTTTAAATGTCCTTGTCTAAAAAGCGGTATTGGGATAACTCGATATATCTTGTATTCTTCATCGCTCAGCGAGGGAATGTGTATTTCAAATAACATATAGTTGTTGGTTATTCGAGCCTTCACATGAATGAGGTCATAGATATTTTTCAAATTCCTTTGAATATCCTTAATTGATAACGACCATCCTTGAGGCAATCTTCCTGATATTATGTTGAGTTGTTCGATCAGCTGTTTAGCCGGAAACAGATGAGTGTCTAAATGTCCTCTGTTGATATTAGCAATAGCATTTATGAGCATTTCTAATATTTGATTTAAATCACTCAATATCAGGGTTGACGTGACAGCAGCGGAATGTATGTCATTCATCGCAAATAGTATCTGCGCCTTGTAACCCCCCCCCCCCCTTTTTTTTAAATATGTCCTTCCTCAGGCGCTAGACTATCTGGATATCAACTTTCATGACAATCGGTTCTGTGGTTTTGGCGTGAAAGAGAGACAGACAGACAAACAAAGATACTTTCGCATTTATAACATTAAGTAAGGAAGTATGGAAGTATGGATAGTATATACATATTTTAAGCAATGGAACTTTATCAAAGCATTTTTTTTTAATGTATAGCTTATTTAAATAAATTATAAATGCGGACAACATCACATACATTGTTCTGAACCCAAAGTAAGTTGCTAATGCACTTGTGTTATGGAATTCAGATACAACGAAGGTACCACAAACACCCAGACTCGAGACAATGTAGAAATAAGAATTTTTACATTGAACCGACCGGGGATCGAACCCGGGACCTCAGAGCTAGCGACACCTTGAAACCTGCGTACGCCACTCGACCACGGAGGTCGTCAGGTCAGGTCGTCGTCGTCGTATTTAATGATATGGAATGGAATGAGAGAATTTAGCATTTTTTTTTTCTATAAAAATGTCGAAGAAGCATTCGACTCGTGCGTACCTCTTAAACAGAAACAATTAAAAAATAACGATAGGTATCCAGTATGATTATTACCGATTACGAAGAGTTTTCACTGTGCCGAGCGAGAGTAAAGGCTGAAACAAAGATGGCTCATGATCATAGAAATCTAAATAACAAGGTAATAGAAGTGCCAACGCCGCGTGACCTTGTCGCCACACTGGTGTCTTGGACGACACCAGCGCGCGAACTTACGCTCAGTCGCTCGCGGAACGTCGTCACAGCAAGAACCACTAAAAATGGTGTTTTGCGGCGTTTCTCAGGCTGGAAATTCATCTGCATCGTGTAATAACATAAATAAAGAAATAACATTTTATCGGTAAGTAAATTATTGCAGTAATATTGATGTTATTGCAAAATTAAATTTCAAAACATAACCTTCATTATAAACCATATTTATATCGCACCATCCTGCAACAATTGCATTCTTTACTAATCATTGCCTCTGCAGTAAGAGACTTACAGAAATGCACCGTTTTAAAAAGAGAAATGTATAACGAAAAATAATATTTATCAATGCGATCGTATTTGTAGTGGTACGGCCGCACAAAACTGTCGGAAATAGTGATGTGGTTAAGTGCGGACAAATTATCCAAAATGAACATTGTATACGAAAAGTAACAATTTTAATAGTCGTTTGTTTTTGTGAACATATTATTGAATATATTTTTATTTCAGAATCCCGCAGGATGCAAATAAATACAAAAGACAAGTAGATGACTACCACGGGTAAACGAAATTGGTACCCTATAACTTAGGCCGAATATACACTATGAAATTAAATGCATGCTTGATAACTTGCCGCCCGCCGCCGCCCGCGCCCCTCTCCATTTTTACGGCTCGGACCGCGCTCGCAACTGAATGTTTCAAAAAGTACGCCATGCGCTATAGCATAGCATTGAATAAAAATTGCAATTTAAATTTATCCAAATCTCATAAATACCTATTTTTTTATTATGAACGTTTACTAGTCATTCGATACATGAACTGGGCTGCTTTTGTAAGACGACTAAAAAGTCACCGTATAAACCAAACCTACCTAGGTACCAAGTATTTCCTAATAATATTTTTTTTTGTCAACCGACAATTAGCGAATTTTTTTTTTTGTAAGTAGGTACATATTATAATGTAATCCATAGAAGAATACAACAAAAAACATTGTCACTCATAATTTCGTCTTTCATTATATATCGGATCCGTAGTCAATCCCTAGTGTAGTTTACGTAATCACTACAACTAATGCAAAAAAATGCAATGACTGTGTGAGTTAGTGAATCCATACAACGACAAAGTCAATCTTATTGCATTGGACGTACGGCCTAGTGTTGTTTGCTTGGTCTTCTCGATGTTAATGTTGCGTGATTGCGTAGTTATTTGCTGTGAATGTGTTGAAGCCCCGCCCACCGGCGACATGCGTTTCGATAGATCGCCGCGGTGTATGCCATTTCTATTACCTTGTTATTTAGATTTCTATGCTCATGATCGTTATCGCGACCGAGTGCAGAACCATTTAGCCACCGACCCAAAGGCTTTTCGGAATTATGTAAGATCCAAAAGAAGGACTTCTAATAAGTACAAGTTAGTTAAAGACGGGGTAGTTCTCACTGACAAAGAATGGGCCGAAGAGTTTGCACATTTTTTCCACTCAGTATATAGCCCTAAGCCTGCCACGTTGGACGTAACCGCACAGTGTGCTGGGCGAGCGTGTGTATCAGAATAGCGGGTGTAATTTCCAGATATGCTTGGATGTATTACAGTTACCTGGTACCTTCTGTGTATATTTACGTACCTCTCTTGAAAATCTGTGTACCTACACCTGTACCATGGTATGTTTAAAATTAGGTACACCCGCCATCCTGATGTCAGAACCGCGGGTGCACTGCTAACCAATATATGAAACCAAGCGTACTGTTTAAGTAAATTTAAGTACTGTTTAAGTAAATTTGGTAAATTTGGTAATAAATTAACGAAATACATTAAGGTTGCTGCGAAAAATAAAAAAAGAGGTTTTCTTAGTCGTATCTTTTAAAATAACAACCTACGTATTGATAACTTAAATATTAAAAACCTATATGCGTACATTATTACAAAATCAATTAACATGTTGCCCATTTAAGAATTGTAGAGGATTTATAGAATAAGGATGAATGAAATGAAACAAGACACAGTTTTAAAAGATTTTTAACTAATTTAAAGGATAACGAAATAATCGGAGGAAAGGAAAAGAAATATGATTAATATGAATAAAGCACTGATTCCATGTGCATTTAACTCGTCCTTGTAATTAGACACAAAACTATAATTAATTGAAATGAAACTACTTTTACGGATTTTATCGCGGTTTAATTTTAGATTTTAGTTCCCGACGTTTCGACACCATTGCAGGTATCACGGGCAGACTGAGATGGCGTTCGTCTTGACAGAAGATGTTACTCGTTATACCTTCATATTTCATATCTTCCAACTCCATAGTGAATTAATGTACAGTCCTTGTTTACATACCTACCAGTTAAGGATCGTATTGAAATTGTTTCCAAGAAACTAGCAGAGAATTACTTACCTCTAGAATATACAGAACTTCTCGAACACTGCCTCACATCTGGTTACCTACTGTGGAACAATAAATTCTATGTACAAGTAGATGGTGTAGCGATGGGCTCGCCTGTATCTCCTGTAGTCACTGATATATTCATGGAAGACTTAGAGGAGATAGCCTTAAAAAACAGTTCTTTTTACTCCCAGATTTTATAAACGGTACGTAGATGATACTTTCACAATTTTACCATCTAATCAAGTAAATTCATTTTTGAAATATCTCAACTCCATCAATAACAAAATTCAATTCACTATGGAGTTGGAGGATAATAAATCTCTTGCCTGCTTAGACATAATTAGTCAAAAGAGAGTCAGTGTTGAACTCTCGGTGACATCGGACGCTTTGTGGTTTTTTCTCAGAAATTACCAATTTTTATTTTTTAACAACTGAGATTGGCTATGGTCTAATAATCGGTGCCTCCTTGTCTTACGCACGGAGTTTTGGAATTTGGATTTATAGAAAAAGAAATGAAACTTAACGTGATATTAAAGTTCACTTTTATTATTTACTAGCTGTTGCCCGCGATTTCGTCCACGTGGTTATAATTTTCCCCGTTTTTTCCACATTTTCCATTGTATCTTCGCTCCTTTTAGTCGCAGCGTGATGTTATATAGCCTATAGCCTTCCTCGATAAATAGTCTATTCAATACAAAAAGAAGTATTTTCTGAGATTAGCGCGTTCAAACAAACAAACAAACTCTTCAGCTTTATATATTAGTGTAGATACGACTCGTCAAAGGGGCAAGTGTCACGCGCGGATGATAGAATCGGACTGACTTATTATTATCATCTAATTACTATGAAGTATCAAAAGTGCTGACTAGAGAATAGGGTTAGGGCCGTTAGGCGCTATTATATACAGTTTATATATATATATAACAGCCCCCAGGGTTTTGACTAAACTTATCCCAAAAGGGTTAAGTTTACGTCAGGGTTGTACGGTTTTAAACTTACAGGAAACGATAAACAAATAAATTACAATAAAAATAGATATAATAATCGTAGTATAAGAGTAATATTCACCATACAAAACAATATATGTCTTTTCAAATTATTTGTCAAGACTATTTACAATGCGACTAGTTTCGATGTTTTGTCGTTACGTAATAGAATCAAGGTTAATATTAGTAAAATTTAGAACGGGAATTTGTTGCTTAAGTCTGGACAATGTTTCAAAATTATAACGAGTCATTTACAAGATTAAAGTTAGTATTCATTGGATGAAGTTTAATTATTTTTAAATATTTAGTTATTAACCTTGAATCTTTATAAAAGGCTGTACAATGTGAAGATAAGTTAGGTGGCCTGTGCCTGATATTATAATTTCACTACTGGTGGAACCTTGACATTCTATAAATAATTTGGACGGGGTTGATATAACATATACCCATTTATTATTAGAAAATGTTTGCCAAATATCTAATTGACCTTGAAGGAATTGAGTTTTACAATTACTAGGTACATGTACTAATGCATCATTCCCCTGCCCTTATCCCAATTATTTTATTTGGGGTCGGCGCAACATGTCATCTTCTTCTACACCTTCCTATCGGCCGTCATCTGATGATCAATAGACTAATGCTTTTGAGATTATATCCAATTCGCAGATCGGAGTCCTGGAACACGAATAAATGTTGTCACATATTTGATGCATATTATGTATGGTCTTACAGTTACTTAAACTACCTAACTTACTAGTTGATGGAATTATCATAGTATAAGTATAATTCGCTACAGCAACTGGATAAGGAACGCTATGATATAAATCATAATTCCTTGAACTTACTAGAGGTACTTTAAAAACGAATGCAATTTTATTATTACTATAGTAAGGAGCGATTTCAGAAATATTCATTAATGTATACTTCTATCTATATACTAATATATAAAGCTGAAGAGTTTGTTTGTTTGAATGCGCTAATATCGGGAACTACTGTTTCAAACTGAAAAATTATTTTTGTGTTGAATAGACCATTAATCGAGGAAGGTTTTGGGATATATACTATCACGCTGCGACTAATAGGAGCGAAGATACAATGGAAAATGTGGAAAAAACAGGGCAGGTATAGATCATAACTTATATTTATATATATATATATATATATATATATATATTATATATTTATATACATATATATACATATATATATACATATATATATATATTTTCTAATGTTAAAGTTATAGAGAATTGATGGTAATCAACTAGAAACCTATAATTATCGGCAAGCTCTGTAAACAGCTGCTTCGGAGTTATAATAGAAGGAAACAAAGTATTAGACTTACTAAACATTATTATGTTGCATTTATAGTATCTTCTAACTTAAAGGTTAACAAACTACTTTCTAACAAATTTAACATTCCATTAAATTTTGTTTTTAATAACAAATTATCATTGAACAAGGTCAGGTTTTGTTGAAAAAGGGCTATGTTGTCAATTGCGCTATTCAATTGTTGCTCATTGACACTAATTGTATTTATTGAATCTTTAATTGAGGAAAGAGTTGAGGTCGTAAAAATATTTTGCTTGACTCATTTTGATAATTTTGATTGATCTTCTGCTATTAGTTCAATGGCCTTACTATATTAGATGGCGTCGTCTTCATTCATAATCCCAAATAGAGTTGGGTGCCAATACCCCCAAACCAAGCTGAACCCCTTGATCTTGTTTCAATTAAATGAGAGATAGAATCATAATCGCGAATTATGTCATTATATCTTATTAATAATGGCTGGTGTAAGTTAAGACATTCGATATCGGTATGCAGAGCAGTTTGCTTTCATAAGAACTTAGAGGTGCCTATCACACCGTTGAGGTTTTTAATATGCGGTTGTACATACGAAATATCTACGGGAATTAAGACACTAAGAAAACCGTCTACTATTCTCAATGACCCAATAGGGTCAAAGTATATTCCGGAAGTATTCGACAGAGAGCTGTAAAGAAATAATTAAAATAGTGATTTAAGGGATTAATAATTACGACCAGGCTTACATTACATTAAAAGATAATTACTTATATATTTACGACACGACGGCGTCGCGAAGACGAGCCAGTTTTATTTCATCAAAATGATGAGACACGTGTCGTCTATTAATCAATAGCGTTACACTATTCCTACCTTTTACTATAATTATTTTATATGGGCCTTCCAAACCGGAGATAAAGCTTTACGCAAGCGAAGATGATTTTTATGAAACACGTAGTCACCAGCATGATAACTTACGGGTATCGTTATAGGCTTTGGAAGATTCTTTCGATTTCTTTATATGTTCAATGGCCTTATCTCACGTACACACGGCAAAATTATCTGCTGCGCAGGACACACTAACATACATGTCGGTATGCATAAAAGAAACGAGTGTATCACACCGTCTATTTAGTAGTGTTCACTTCACAATAACTTGTTGTCCACGCACACACTTGCAATTCTTTTCGCTTTAATGATGGGGAGAACATAAAGCACAAATTTAACAATAGTGTAAGCAAAGCCCGTGGCTTAGGTAGAAAAGCGATGGCCAGGTTATGTAAACGTCTTAGGATCAAGTCTCACTGCCCAGCATCGACATTTTGAATTATTAAAATATTTTTTTATAGTGTCGTATTCTTATTTTTGTAATTTACCTGATAATAAGAACAATGTTCGATATAAAATATAATGGAAGATAAAATAAACAAATTGTAAAATAAATCAACAATGTTTATTGGGTCACCGTCAGCGACAACTTTTTGTATCTTTAAAAGCATTATTTTATAGTGTTGTATTCTTATTTTTGTAATTGACCTAATATTAAGATCATTATTCGATATAAAACATATGAAAGTAAATTTAAACATAAAATCAACAATATTTAAAGAGGTTTTTCAAAATCATAATTACCTACAAATTATACAAGTTTTGTGCATGAGGAATATTTTAAGTCTGACAAGAATTTTGATAGTAATTACCGTTATTTTCCATGTTCAAGTGGATATCAATTTACTTGTGATATGAATAAACATGTTGGGAAGTTAGGTATTAAGATACAGGTATCCCAAATTGTAAACTCACGAACAATGACATCTCTCACATTAAACAAACATAATATCCACTTCATAATAATTTATTAATAGCTGATTGGTGCGCCTTCACTATCAATCACTTGTTGCAATCGTGACCTCATGCTAGCAACCATGTTTGAGCACAAATCAGTGCCACGGAACAATTCCCAAGTCGAGGCAACGACATCATCTAAATTTGATTTTGACTTGACTTCAGATGAATCCCAGTTTAGCACCATGTGTCCCCAGAGATTTTCAATGGGGTTCAGGTCAGGACTTTTTGATGGCCATTCAATCACAGTAAAATTTTCTTGTTCGTTTAACCAACTTTGCACAAGTCGCCCGCGACGCACAGCGCAATTATCATCCACGAAGTAAATGTGTTCTTGCGGATATGCAACGCGCACAGTTGGTAGCATCACGTTTTGTGAAACGTCCAAGTAACCTTTACTGGTATTGCGACCGCCTACCTGCACCAATTCACCGGGACCCATTGATGACATCCATCCCCAATAACCTAAAGTAATGCGGCCACTAGACATGCATGGGAGAATATTTTTTTTATTATAGCGCTCACAATTTTTTCGCCATAATATTTTGCGACAGTCCTTGTCTGACTTAAAACATTTTTCATCACTAAATATAACTAAACTAAAATAAAATAATACTAAAATAAAATTTATTGCACCAATCAAAATCCAAATATTTTCTTGCGAATCGCACCCGGTTTTGCCTGTGGACATCTGACAGCAAAATTTTCTTGGCTGGCCTACGACACTTTAAACCAGCTGCACGTAAGTGGTTTCGTACAGTTTGCAGCGTCACATTATGTTTAGTCGCCGTGGAACGAGTAGTGAGGAAGGGCTCAGCCATATGCGTAGCAACTATATCACGATGCTGATCATTGGTATCTGTGTATGCAAATCCTCCCTTTTGGCCCTGATCGGAGAGGGTCAATGCTACCCGAATCTGCATAACGATGGACCCACAATTGCACAGTTCTCCTCTGTGAACAATAACAAAATATTGTTACAAAAACAACAATCAATAAAATGTGTTTTATTTTTTTTATTTATTCACAAACATACATTACAAGTCAATACAGTGTAAAAATAAACCAATTTAGGTCTTCCTGCATCGCATCCCGTTGCACACAATGCATATAAATATATCAAACTTCTAAACATATTTTTTTTTGTTACTCACCGATATCTTCAAACGCCTTGCAATTTCACTTAACGAAATGTTTTGCTGATGCAAAATAATAATCTCAGCTCTTAAAAGTGTAGTTAAGTGATTCATATTGATGAACAAATTAAAGCAGTTCTCGAAACACGCAGGGTATACTGTCTAATAACGTTAGGAAAGCCCGATAGTCAATAGCATTATGACGATGCACTTAAGCCGCGGTAATAATATCTTAATTATATGAATTGTCATTTAAAGAGGGTAGATTATAATAATTAATGCATTCCAATTCACATGTTAATCTAGAAGACTTATATTGAAATGAAACTACTTTTACGGATTTTATCGCGGTTTAATTTTAGATTTTAGTTCCCGACGTTTCGAAACCTTTGCAGGTATCATGGTCACGGGCAGACTGAGATGGCGTTCGTCTTGACAGAAGATGTTGCTCGTTCTACCTTCATATTTTAATTAATTATTTGTGGTCCGACCTACGCAGTATGAGCTCACTGTGTCTTGATGTCTTGCAGCGCTGCTCTTGGGTTTGGCCTTGAGTTTATTTATTATTGGATCCCAAGTAGGTGATATCAAAAGTTACGCTCGGGTCGGCGTTACGAGCGCACGTATTCTTATCGGCTTACACTAGCTGGTGTGTGTTTTTTTTCTACCTACCCGCGCTTTTGTTATTATGGAAGACGAAAACAGCGAAGAAGATAATGAGGGGAAATTGACCAATAAAAACTATCTAGTTACTAAGAAGAAAGGAGAAAAGAGTATGATGAATTTGCCCAACTTACCTGATAGTGGTGGAAGTAGAAATGAGAAGAGAAAAACCTTGGATCAAAGCGAAGAGTCGATCAGTGAAAATGACTTCATTACGGTTACTAGAAGGAAGACAAAAGTACGTATAAGAAGTGATTCATTTGACATACCCACAACCGAAATTAATATGCAAAATGAGGAGGTAGACGAAGAAAAATATGTGATATGTATAACATCCTCACAAAGTTTACCAAAACAGATGGCTATGGCTAAATTATTGCGCTCCCATAATCACCGCAATATTACCAAAATAAAATATAAAAGCCCACTTAAAGTCTTGGTACAATTCGAGACATTGGAAGATGCAGAAAAACTTAACAATTGCCCTAAGTTTCAAGAATTAGGTTACCGGTGTGAAAAAACAAGCAAAAAAAATATATGTTTTGGAATAGTGAGAGGAGTAGATTTGGAATTGAAAGAAAAAGAGATAATGGAAATTTTAGAAAGTTCTATCAAAATTTTAGATGTGAAAAGATTGAAGAGAACGAACTCTGAAGGGAAATGGGTAGAAAGCAAAACCATTAGAATACGATTCATGAGCACTTCTTTACCGGAGTATATATATGCCTATGAAGTGAGATTCAAAGTAGAACCCTATTCATTCCCTGTCACCCAGTGCTCCGCTTGTTGGAAGTTCGGACATTTCATTAAATATTGTCCAACCAAAAAATCAATATGCCCAAAATGCGGTGGAGATCATGACAACTGTTTGACCACCAACTTCAAATGTATTAATTGCAAGGGATCGCATATGGCCTTAGATAAAGAATGTCCTATATATATTAAAGAGAGAGCTATCAGAGACCTAATGACATCACGAAATATGTCGTATCGAGAAGCGTTGGTACTGTACCTAAAGGAAAGACCTAAGAGAAAAATATTAGTTAACACTCAAGAAACTGTGTCTGCAAACAGGGACAAGGATGACACTTACACGACAACTCAGGAACCTACAAAAATGGTAAATTACGAAAGAACGATGGCCGAGGTGCACGCAGAAGATGAAGATTCTATTAGCAACTATTCAGAACCGAGCATCATCCTTAGCAACACAAATACTAAAACGAAAAATAAAAAGAAGAAAAACCGCAAAGGAAAATCAATCTCACATGAGCCTATGGACGTTGTGAACGAGAACAATGGACAAGGACGAGACACTCGATGCATCTCAGGAAACAAAAAAGGGTTTGATTTTAAAACATTTATAAGTAGGACTGAAAGAATAATATTGTCTAGTAATAATTTTGAAACTAAGTGCATGGAATTTATTAAGCTTTGTATACAAGAAGTTAAGTCATTATTATTTAAGTATATTACTACGGGGGAACTTGTTTCTAGTTTATTAGCTTATTTTGATGGCTAAGTCACCTCATAAAAAAATTGATGTCAATATTTATCAATGGAACGCCCAAAGTATCCGTCCTAAACTCGCAAGTTTTGATTTGTTACTAAATAGAGAAAAAATACATATTGCCCTAATAAGTGAAACCTGGCTAGACATTGATGAGTCATTGAACATTCATGAGTACAATGTGTTTAGAAGGGATCGCTCTGATTCCTATGGGGGTGTAGCTATTTTAATTCACAAATCTATAAAAGCAATAGCATGTCCTATAGATTTAAATGTGGGAATAGAAGCTGTCTATGTTAAAGTAATGAATTGTAGTAAATTAAAACATATAATTTCTGTGTACTGCCCATCCTCGGTACATACATCTTATTCTGATTGGGACACATTATTTTCAAAACTTTCAAGGAATACTCTTATTGCTGGTGACTTTAATGCTCACCACACTAGTTGGTCATATAAAAACGACACTAGAGGAACCCATATTTTTGAAGCGATGCTGAACAACAATTTTGTTTTTCTTAATAACGGCGATCACACAAGAGTGAAATTAGTTAATAATAGTTTACAGGAGAGTTCCCCTGACATTACTTGTGTTACCACAGACATAGCAATAGATTTTAATTGGCGGGTCTGTAACGAAAATTTAGGTAGTGACCATCTTATTATTAAAATTTCAATGCCCTACCAGGATAATTTGACATTTATTAAGAAACGCAACTTTAAGCTAGCTAATTGGCAAACCTATCGCGAGTCTCTCATACAATTATTTGCAAATATTTCCTTGCCTCAGAATGTGCAGGAGGCCTACGACCTCTTTATTGAAAATATTAATAGGTCTGCGGATATTAGCATGCCTTACATAAAAATATGTACGAATCCCAACACCAATTTTAAACCGAAACGTTATTGGAATCAGTCACTTTCCATGGCAGTGGCACAACGTAGGCTGGCATTAAAGAATTTTCGTCGTAACCCGACTCCGTCCAATCTTGAAATTTTAGAACACAAAATTAATAATGTGAAAAACCTCATTAATCAATTAAAATCACAACAATGGCAGAAATTTTGTAATGACTTAAATGAAAAAACGACAGTTTCTGAGGTCTGGCAGCACATGCGGTGGATGAAAGGTCATAATAAGCGTCGAACTTACCCATCTCAAGAAAAAATTGATCAACTTATATGTGATCTAGCCCCGATTCGGTGAATAACTGCAGCCCCATATTTTCATCAGTTAATCAGCTTCTTGAGTCGAAATTTGAGTTTTCTGAACTCCAATGCTGTTTTAAAAAGAAGGATACGACTCCAGGAGTTGATGACGTAGCCTATTCAATGTTGTATAACCTCCCTAAAGTTGCTAAAAAATACTTGCTAGATTTATATAACGTTATATTTACAACTGGTCTTGTGCCCATGCAATGGCGAAGTATACAAATAATTCCGATACCTAAAGGATCTGGTTTCGACTCGAAGCTGAGACCTATATCCTTAATATCATGTGTATGTAAAACCTTTCACAACATGCTAACTAAAAGAATAGAATGGTATATCGAAAAGCACAAAATCTTATCCAACCGTACTAGTGGTTTCCGGAGAGGGCAATCGTGTTTGGATTGTTTGGTTCGCTTGGTGTCACACATCCAAATGGGATTTACAAATAAAACTCCTACTTTGGCATGTTTTATAGACATACAAAACGCGTATAATAATGTTGCTGTAAGTGAGGTTGTTAATACTCTTGATGGTCTAGGTATAGGAAGTAAAATATGTAAATATCTTTGGTCATTTTTAAGTGAAAGACACCTCAAAATTAAAAATGAAAACGGTCTTAAAAATATAGTCAGATGGACCAATAGAGGACTGGCACAAGGTGATCCGATTTCTCCTCTCCTATTCAATATAGTTACCCATAAAATGTGTAATGTGCTGCAGAATGTTAACTCACTACAATATGCCGACGATTTTGTAATTTTTTTAAGCAATAAAAACTTAAGATACTGTGAGGCCAATATCGAAATTGCATTAAAAACATTCAGCTGTCTATGTGATGAACTTGGCCTCGCTATTTCTGAAAATAAATCCAAAATATGCCTATTCAGTAGAGGACGGTCAACACAAATAAACAAAATTGAAATTAATAACACACCACTTCAATCAGCAGAAAAAATTAAATATTTGGGAATGTGGTTAGACCGATCATTATTATGGAGAAAGCATATTAATGAAATAAACGAGAAATGTGCTAGATATTTAAATCTATTGAAGACGTTGGCTGGACCATCGTGGGGGGTTCATCCGAAATTTATACGTAATTTGTATATCACACTGATCAGAAGTCGTATGGATTACGGTAGCTACTTATACGGAAATTGTGCTAAGACTAATTTACACAAACTCGATAAACTTCAAAATATTGCCTTAAGAATAATTGGAGGATTTATTAGAAGCTCGCCTATTCATGTCATGGAATCGGAGTTGTGTATCCAACCCTTGCACATTAGGAGAGAGTTTTTAGCACACAAGTACTGTTTGAAGGCACTTTCTTGGTCTGAAAACTTGTCGATTAAGGCGCTGGACAAGCTTGGCACTCTGTGTGATACGCACTATTGGAGGAACAAAAGAAAACCTTTGCTTATTACGGCTTACAATGATACCAAATTTGATACCATACACTCGAGTGATATACTAGAAATGTTTAGTCTGAACATTTGGGTTTCATATATAGACGTTAATAACTTTATTCATTCCAATTTAGATAGTGTTACTATTTCTAAAAAGCTGTGTAATTTTAGTGTAATTAGATTCAATATTATGTGTGAATTACAGGAAAAATACCAAGGGTACCATAAAATTTTCACAGATGGTTCAAAGAATTCTGTAATTTTAGGCGCTGCATTCTATGACCCGCTTCTTAAAAAATCTATGTGCTATAAAATAGACAGCAACATCTCTATTATGTCGGCGGAGCTAGTTGCAATCTCAGAGGCCATTTTGTATTGCTTCAATTTAAATTTAGATAAGGTGGTCATCTTAACTGACAGCAAGAGCGCTCCAACATTTGGCTCGATGCGCCTCTGGCTTCAGAGGTGTTTCGGTAGCCTACAAAATTCTCGAATGTCTACACATTTTCAATCAAAATGGGAGAGTTCTGAGATTGCAATGGGTACCGTCTCATATAGGTTTAGCAGGCAACGAAGAGGCTGACCGGCTTGCAAAACTAGCAACGACTGAAGGTATACCAAAATCTGTAGATCCGTATAATTCTGAGTTGTTACCGAAGGTCAAATCCATAGCTTACAATCACTGGAAGGAATACTTTGACATACGTAGCAAAGAAAAAGGAATATGGTATAAAAGTTTACAAAGTGAGCCTCCTCGAGTGCCTTGGTTTGTGATCACTACACTAAATAGGTCTATGTTAAAATTAGCTTTTAGACTTCGTTCGGGACACTATCCATCGGCAAAGTTTGCACATCTAATGAGAAAAGCTGACACACCAAATTGTCCGACTTGTGGAACGATTGAGGATGTGCAACATTTGCTGATGGAGTGTGTCCGGAATAAGGTGGAACGGGAGTCGTTGCTGAGAAAGTATGGCATTGCAGAAATGAACGTAGGTATCATACAGAGTGTTTTAAGTGAGCCTGCATCAGAAATAGCACAAGCGTTTTACTTACTAGTGCCGCAGACCCAGCACCGACCCTCGTAATTATTTATAAACACGCTAGGATAAGTATTATGTGTTAATAGTTATAAGGAACAATGGGTTTGATATGTTAGTCTTAACCAAAAACCCTAAATAAAATTAAATAAAAAAAAAAAAAAAAAGTAGGTGATATCTTCCAGCTATCTTCTCTATTGAAATTAGGGTGTTTTTTAATCTCAATAGCCTCGCGAAACATCCTAGGTAGGAATTTGGATTCCTTAGCGAGGATCTGTGGTTGGTCAAATCTAATATAATGGCTGGAACCTTCAGCATGTTCGGCGACTGCAGACTTCGTTGAGCGGCGGTGTTTGACGTCAGCTATGTGTTCTTTAACGCGGGTCCCTATGCTTCGTTTGGTTTGACCGATGTAAGAGAGGCCGCAGTCACAATCTAGTTTGTATACTCCTGCATCTTGTAGAGGTATGTGACACTTGACAGATGGTAAGGACTGGCTAATCTTCTTGGGCGGCTTGAAGTATGTTTTAATTGAAGCTCGCTTCAGGATGTAACCAATCTTGTCAGTGACTCCTCTGACATATGGTAGTACAGCAGGCAAACGATCAACAGTGGCTGGCTTCACTCGGTTTCTGTGACGGGGCCGTGGAACTTGGAGCTTGTTGTCTCGCAGTACTTGCTTGACGTGTTGAAGCTCAGCGGCAAGGTGTCTGTCATCACAGAGTCCGTGTGCTCTCTGAAACAAAGATTTTCCCACGGTAGCTAACTGTTTAGGGTGGTGGTGAGATTCACCTTTTAAGTACCTATCTGTATGGGTCTTCTTTCGATACATGGTGTGACTTATGGTCTGATCAGGATTCCTTTTAACTAATATGTCTAAGAAGGCAAGAGATTTATTATCCTCCAACTCCATAGTGAATTGAATTTTTTTTATTGATGGAGTTGAGATGTTTTAAAAATGCATTTACTTGACTAGATGGTAAAACTGTGAAAGTATCATCTACGTACCGTTTGTAGAACCTGGGAGTGAAAGGAGCTGTTTTTAAGGCTGTCTCCTCGAAGTCTTCCATTAGATTAGATTATATTAGATTTGACCAACCACAGATCCTCGCTAAAGAATCCAAATTCCTACCTAGGATGTTTCGCGAGGCTATTGAGATTAAAAAAACACCCTAATTTCAATAGAGAAGATGGCTGGAAGATATCACCTACTTGGGATCCAATAATAAATAAACTCAAGGCCAAACCCAAGAGCAGCGCTGCAAGACATCAAGACACAGTGAGCTCATACTGCGTAGGTCGGACCACAAATAATTAATTAAAATATGAAGGTAGAACGAGCAACATCTTCTGTCAAGACGAACGCCATCTCAGTCTGCCCGTGACCATGATACCTGCAAAGGTTTCGAAACGTCGGGAACTAAAATCTAAAATTAAACCGCGATAAAATCCGTAAAAGTAGTTTCATTTCAATGTCTAACATTCGCGTAAACCTAAGAAACCACTAGAAGACTTATATCTAAATTATATGAATTATCATTAAAAGAGGGTAGATTATTAAAGCATTCCAATCTATATCTATATACTATAATATATAAAGCTGAAGAGTTTGTTTGTTTGTTTGTTTGAACGCGCTAATCTCAGGAACTACTGGTCCAAATTGAAAAAATATTTTTGTGTTATTAGACCATTTATCGAGGAAGGCTTTAGGCTATGAACCATCACGCTGCGACTAATAGGAGCTAAGATATAATGGAAAATGTGAAAAAAAACCGGGCAGGTATACCTAAATCATAACTTATATCTTCTACCCACGGGGACGAAGTCGCGGGCAACAGCTAGTTCAAATATAAAGACCTTGTTATTAACCAGGCCTTTTTTCGTTAAGCAATAAATTAAACAAAGAAATGTAAATATTTTATGAAATCTTACAAAAATTATACAGTTAATATAGTGGACTTGAACCTACGACGCCCGGCGATCACGGACACCGAGTATCACTTGCTCAACCATTAAACCACGGAGATGATTAATATTTATGTTAAATATAAGCTTTGTATTCCCTGCAACATTAGCGATAAGAATTGCAAGTGTGTGCGTGGACAACGAGTTATTGTGAAGTGAACACTACTAAATAGACGGTGTACGAGCAAGCTCGACACTTGTAACTTTGCTGACATCGCGGGCCGTGCGCGATTACTTTATAACATGTATTTTTTAGTTCAATAAACACAGCTAACGGGAGCGGTCAGTTTTATTGCTTAACCTTACAACATAACATAACATACAACATAACACAACATAACACAACATAACACAACATAACACAACATAACACAACATAACACAACATAACACAACATAACACAACATAACAAACATACAATTTCAAGTGTAGAAGTGATAGTGCTGCTACATTTATTGGTCCTTCGAGCCGGATGTGTGATTTGTGATTTTGCTGCAATAGCGAATCGGTTCAGCCGGTCTCCCACAAGCGGGTCGCCCCGGCTGAATTGAGAAGGCGCGCATATTGCAGTGAGACCTACGGTCACACAGAACAAACAGAAAAACAAAGAATATTAACATTTTCGGCTGCTGCTCAGAACAGTGTCAACATGAAATCTCTGCTGCAGCGTCAACAAATCATCGCGGAAACAATTCGGAAGATAAATGTCAATTTCAAGAAGGATTAAACAAGCCGTAAAACAGCGGACTATATCAAAAAACGCTTAGAAACCCTCTTGGAATTATGGAGTGAATTCGAAGCGAATCATAATCTTCTGAAATCTCAAGAAACATCAGATAAGTATTTCACTTCCAACACTTACAACATAGTGAAACAAGATTATGACTCGCTTATGATTGCACTGCGCTCCTTGAACCCATCAACATCTGAGGAGCGGGGTGTGCCATCGAAAACAGATGAACTCATCAGCCAACAGAATACCAATTTTGGAGCGTTCTCTAGATTGGTTGAAAACATGAACATTGAACAAATGACGGAAAAGTGGGAAATCGAAGACAAGTTGAACATGCTACAGAATCGTTGGAAAACTATTGACGAAGTTCATTGGCAAATAGACAATCGTCTTGTCGGATCTAATGTGGATTATGAGCTTGAGTATTCGAAACATGCATCTATCTTTGAATGTACTAAACGACAACTCAATACTCAGCTCAACTCTGCCGTTCATCAATATCAATCGTTCCCGAAGATTGAAATTCCTATCTTTTCCGGCAACTACATACAATGGCTTACATTCATGGTTTTTTAAAGGGTCAAAAAATGCAGCACCTCAAAGGAAAACTTCGGGGTGAAGCAGAACGACTCGTTCAACATCTAACAGTGTCGGCGGAAAACTATGATACCTGTGGGGATATACTTACCCACCGCTATAATAACATGCAACAGCTGTTCACTAAACAAATACAGGTATTTATGAATCAGCCTGCTATGCATTCGCAAAATGCGTATGAACTCAAGCGACTTCATGACATTAGTTTAGAGGCAATACGCGCGATTCGTAACTTAGGCGTGAACACATCAACATGAGACCTTATCCTGGTACATATTTTAACTGGGAAAATGGATACTGAAACATACTCCAACTACATGCAAGTCAGGAAATCTCCAAGGGAATTACCCGACTTCGACGAGCTAATGGAATTCCTGGAAAACAAATTTACTGCTCTGGAACCTGTAAATACGAAAAAACAGAACAACAGACCACAGGGCACCAACATTCCTGCCAAAGACCTATCAACGAAACCGCCACAGCCAAGTGGGAAATCACAGCAATATTTTCATAAAACCTACAATACCAATTTTGTGAGACTTTGTCCTATCTGTAAAACCAATCATCTGCTTATTTATTGCAAGTCATTTGAAAACATGATTCCTGAAACAAAAATCAAGACCTTGGAACAGAAAAATGTGTGTAAGAAATATTTTCCCACGATGGCAAACAATGTTATTCTCGCAAAACATACAAGACTTGCAACAAATCGCATCACACCATATTGCATGACATCATACATGAAACAGGGTGTGCGCAAACAATTGGTCAAATGAAACCGACCGACATGACACCGTCAAATGCAAGCTCATCATATAACTATAAGGCGAATCACGCCGTGGGAAATAACGAAGTTTTACTCGCTACTGTATTTCTGAGAATAAGAGCTTCTGATGGGACTTATGTACTACTAAGATGCCTTCTGGATCAAGGCTCCCAAATCAATCTAATTACGGAAGCTGCAGCTCAGCGACTTGGATTGCAGCGGCGTAAACAAAACGCAACGGTATCAGGGGTCAGGGTATCTGTCAATCAGAGCCACGGCACCGTGCACCTTATATGCAAGTCGATTTGTGGCGACTACACATTTTCAACAGAAGCCTTGGTTGTGACTAAAATACAGCACCTCTACCATGAGTTGCCATCGAAAACATCAATGACGTTACTACAGTCGATAGCGTATAAACGCGGTTTGAATAGTTTACAATCGGACTCATACCATGAGTTTAAAAAACCTTGACGCGCTCGCTATCGAGAGCCCGATTGTTATTGTAGTATTCGTGTGGTCATACTTGTCATGCTGTCGAACGTGCCTAACTTCACGCCTAATGTAGTTGTTTCTTTCTAACGTTAAGCGTAAGATATATATTCCCGAAAAAGCTTCAAATCTACATAAAAAATTTCATGCATGTCTACGGTAAACTCGATCGAAACCTTATATGAATAACAAAACATAAAAAAATATTGATTTTGAGTCGACAACATATATCCGCAGATTTCGGATTATGGAAAATTTCGTTAAATTCCGATGGCAAAAAACAAACCGCTCAAGTCGCCATCTTTGCCGTTGAAGTTTCGCAGTGTTTTTTTTTTTAAATTATGCGGTTGATGTAGATATACGAACTCTTTTGATATCACAAATAGATGGACACTTTTCTTCTTGCTCTTTTGGGTTTTAGTAATTTTTCATTATTAAATTGAAAGCGGTGTCGTGGGTACCCAGGAATGGTTATGTGGCGCAACTTTGGGAAGTACCTACCTATCTTGCGATTGATCGCGATAGTTTTGTTGAATTGTTTCATATACCGATAAACTGTGCATCTATTGAAACTAATATTATAAATGCGAAAATTTCTCTGTCTGTCCGTCTCGCTTTCACGCCAATCCTACTGAACCGATTGTATTGAAATTTGACAGATAGCCTGATGGAAACGGAGACCACCGAACGCTATAAACTGAAGTCCATGCGGACGGAGTCGCGGGCTACAACTAGTGTTTGAATAATCCTAATAATTTTAAACTACATAGAGCATAAAATATTCAGTATATTTTAATATAATGTAATATTACTTAATGAACTATTGGTTGGGGTGGGGCCCTCTGTGAAGGCTACTTATTTCCAGCGTTTCCTTAATAATGAATTTATGTATGTTTCATTGTAAAAAAGTGACAGCGTGTATTCCATGTAAATTGACTTTTAACTAGTGCCACTTGATTTTAAATACTTTCTTGCCGACATGATTCTCACAAGAAATACTCAAAAAATTACTAAACAATTACTATAAACCGAATACCGTTTCACACCTTGTTTAGCAAGTGAGTTACTTAACTACAATCGTAATGGTATTTGTCGATACCATCTGTCAAATTTGTGACTCATGGTACCGTTTTCTTAGAGAACCCACCGCAAAACGTTACGCGCTCGCTACTCGCTGTCGAAGACGTTTTGAATGTTTCGATAGGTTTTAATTGTCAACTCATACTACCGATTTTAGTTTGTAAAGTGACCGCTAGGGGCGCTGTACATTTTGTCATAGATATTTTTTACGCAGATGCTAGCGAGCACGGTCGCTCAAAACTCATGGTAGAGGTACTGGGCAACCTTCCAAACTACACCTTCGAAAAAGAACACTGGCCATATCTGCAAAACATAAATTTAGCGGACCCCGACTATAACATATCAAGAGAAGTCGATGTCCTCCTAGATGCAGGAACTTATGCCGAAATAGTTTTGGACGGTATTTTACGCGGGCCTAGTGAAGCCCCGATTGCCCAACAAACCAAGCTCGGATGGGTATTGCTAGGCAACTTTAAAACATTTAATTGCTATGCGATACTCAATAACCTGGACGAAATTTCTCAATATTGGGAAATGGAGGAGATAACAAACAACAAACAAGAACTTTTGTCGTCTGAAGAATAATATCGCGAAAACCTTTACAAAAATACAACAACAAGACGATCTGATGGACGATATGAAGTCAAAATTCCTATGAAACCGAACTTTGAACAAAACCGGGATGCATCCAAACAACAAGCGATCGCCCAGTTCAAACAACTCGAAAAACGTCTCAACAAACAACAGGAACTGTCTGAGAGCTATAAAACATTTATTGACGAGTATTTGAACCTTGGACATATGAAGATGTGTACCATACCGCAAGAACCTAGCTGTTTTCTGCCTCACCATGGTGTTTACAAGTCAGAGTCAACAACAACAAAACTTAGAGTTGTCTTTAATGCCTCCGCCAAGACAACAACAGGCTATACTTTAAACCAACTCATGGAATCTGGAGCAAATCTGCAACAAGACCTCCAAACACTGCTGCTGGGGTGGAGAACATATCAGTATGTCTACACAGTCGAAAAATTCTATAGACAGATTAACATCCAGGAAGCTGACCAACACCTTAAAAAAATCGTGTGGCGGCCATCGGACACGGCTCCCATAAGCGAATACCAGCTGTGCACAGTAACATACGGAACAACGGCCCTTCTTGGCCATGCGAACTATAAAACAATTGGTCAAGGACGATGGGCAAAGCTATCCCCTAGCAGCTGACCTTCTAAACCATCGACTATACATGGATGACCTTTTGGGGGGGAGTAACTCCGTAAATGAAGCACAGAAAGCTCAGCAACAGCTGATCGACCTCCTGGCCGGGGGTGGCTTCAAACTTCGCAAGTGGACGAGTAATTCACCTGAAATACTTAAAAACTTAACAGAAGATTTGATAAGTCTAAATATGTTAGACTTCAAACACGCGGAGTCGAACAAAACTTTCGGAATTACCTGGAACCCAAGAACAGATCAATTTACATTTCATCCAACAAAAACAAATGACTCACGAGCAATTGTCACTAAGCGCTTATTATTATCGGAGTTATCAAAACAATATGACCCGCTAGGCTGGTTATCTCCGGTAACAACAAAAGGAAAGCTCCTATTTCAACAAGCGTGGATGTCTTGCACGAGCTGGGACGACGGCCTTCCTGGAAATATACAACAGGATTGGGAACGATTTGAACAAGACAAACAAAACATTCAAAACATAACAATACCTCGCTGGATCGGGGACACAACGCAGTCCGTGGAATTACATGGATTCAGCGACGCATCTGAAAAGGCATATGGTTGCGTTATCTATTGTAGATCATGCGATCAAAATGGTCAACCAAAACATACAATTAGTGGCTGGTATAACAAAACTTGCGCCACTTAAAAAACCTACATCTCTGCTTAGGCTCGAACTTTGCGGTGCCTTGTTGTTATCGCGACTTATGAAAAAGGTCATAGAGTCAACAATGGTACAGACTGTCAAGGTATTTGGATAGATGTCTCAATGGTTGTACTGGGTTGGCATCCAAGTCGATGGAAAACATTTGTGGCTAACAGAATAGCCCAAGTAAAGCAAATCATCGGAACAACATGCTGGAAATACGTGAAATCGGAAGAAAATCCTGCAGACTGTGCCAGCAGAGGACTATTCGCTTCCCAGTTACTAACTCACACACTTTGGTGGGAGGGCCCGCAATGGCTGAAAAATAACAAGCTACCGGAACAACCAAAAACACCTGAAACAAAGGAAGAATTTTCGCACTTAACAGCAAGGGACATAGGAAACGCTCACGACATTATTATGAAAGCTGTACAACTTAGCGACTTTGCTCAAGAAATTGGACTTCTACAGAAACATAAACAAGTGCATTCAACAAGTAAAATTCTAAACTTGAACCCAATTTTGGATAAAGATGGGATTTTAAAAGTTGGCGGAAGATTAGAAAATGCAGCGTTAAGCAGGTCGCAGAAACATCCGATAATTCTGTCAAACAAGAACCGACTGTGTGAGCTGTTAATCAAACAAGCACATGAAGCTACACTACATGGTGGCGCTAGATTGACTCTTGCACACCTACGAAATAGATATTGGATCCTTGGCGGTATGAACACTGTCAAAAAGCAGCTCATCAAGTGTGTAAAATGTCACTGCTTTAAAACATCAAGAGACAGTCAACTGATGGCCGACTTACCGAAACCGCGAGTAACCCCATCACGCCCGTTCACGCACACCGGTGTAGATTTCACTGGCCAAGTAGAAGTGAAAGCTAACAAGGGCCGGGGCATCAAGACAACGAAGGGGTATATCGCCATATTTATATGTTTGGCGACCAAGGCCATACATCTGGAATTGGTCTCGGATTTAAGTACACCCGCTTTCCTTGCGGCCTTGAAACGTTTGTGTGCTCGACGAGGCACGCCCAAACATTTATACAGTGACAATGGCACTAACTTTGTCGGTGCGGCGAAAACATTAACAAAAGAACGCAAAGAAGCTTTACAATACTATGTAAACAAAGAGTTCCTGGACAACCTTGTGGAACCTGTCATCGAGTGGCATTTTAAATTCAAGGCCGTTACTAACATTGACAAGTGATATAGAAGATCTCGAATGTCTTACGCCAGGACACTTTTTAGTGGGTGGACCTGTGCTGTCACCTCCATTAGCCGCTGACCTTGACAACAGAAGTGTTACAAAAAGATGGAAGTTAACAGAGAAGATGCACCGTGATTTTTGGAAAAAGTGGTCGAGTGATTATTTACAAACAATACAAGGACGCGGAAAGTGGAAGCATCCAACAAAGAATCTTGAAATCGGTGATATTGTACTTGTGAAGGAGGACAACATACCACCTGCAAGGTGGCTTCTTGGGAAGGTCATCGAAACTCATCCAGGCACAGACGGTCGAGTACGAGTAGTCACCCAGAAAAACCAAAAATAACAAGAACCTGAAACGGCCAGTGACTAAACTGTCAAGGTTACCTATTGAGTCGGAAACACCAAGGATGGACTCGAATGACGTTAATAAACAACGCACAAATAAATCAGCTAGAAGAAAGGGAAGCTCAAAACGAACATTACAAAGCTATTTGTGCATTATGCTGACGTTTCTAGTTATGTGCATATCGCCATCAACACAACAAATACAAAACATAACAAGCCTGGACTCTGCAAAACTGATTTACTTCGACAAAATAGCCGATTTGCAAATAATTCAAGACGAATGGAAAATGGTGGTATTATAACATGTCCACTTATTGGCAAAGTTTGGCAAACATTGAAAAGCATGTCAATTATCTGACAAGCCTCTGCAAAACGGAAGTGTCTCTTTTAACAATTGCTTCTCAATTTCAACACGATCTGAACGAGTTAAAACACTACAATGACGTACTTCGGTCAGAACATGGAAGACGCATGAAGAGAGGAATTATAGACGGTGTTGGATACGTGGCAAATTATTTATTTGGTGTCCTTTATGAATGATACGCTGAAAAATACGACAAGGACATCAAAAATATTCAGGAAAATGAGAATAATTTACTAACTTTGTACAAACAACACACGTCATCATAGAAGGTGAATATAACCTTTTAAAACGGAACGAAGAAGTAATGAACAAGCAGTTTTTACTCATAAACAAACACTTGGAACTTACCGAAGCACGAATGAAACAGAGTCATGATAACATTATGTATATTACTACCACAGCAATAGCGGTAAATATGGTTATTTCCAGTTTGCGAAGAGTACAACAATCACTACTGGACGTGGTCACAGACATAAGAAGCGGTCGAGTTGACACTCATTTGTTGAAGCCAGATGAATTTCAGCGTCAACTAAACATCATATCGGGGCAGATCCCTAAAGGATTATCGTTACCGTCTGTGAACAGTTACGTCTGCATTAGAGAGATGTACAAGTTGTCTCGAGTACATGTTAGATTGACGGAGAGTTTTCTTATTTTCGAAGTGAAGATACAACTGATCAACGATGAACAATACGAATTATCACGAGTGATCCCTATTTGCAAGATAAGTGGGAAGAACATGATAAACATCATACCAACGTCTGAATACATCGCAACAAATCTGAAAAAGGACACATTAATGTTTCTCCAATCAGAAGAGGGTCATCCTGCATTACTTTAAACGAGCATCAATTACTTTGTGCAATTAACAAACCGATTCATTGCATCAACGTGTGAGGGACAACTTATAAACAATAGAAATATAACAAGCGAACAATAAACAATAGAAATATAACAAGCGAACAATAAACAATAGAAATAGAACGGCGAGGTCCCATTGCTCTGAGCAGTGGATCGGGTTACACAGTTGCGGCGCGTGGCTGTACACCTGTTGTGATAAGTGCACCGTGCGGACATTCTACGCGACAGAGATAACAACTTACTCATTGAATGGCACTGGAATTATTTCACTTTCGGAAAGACGTATGTTGAAAGGCGAACAGCTGACCATTCTGTCACACAACAAGTTTCAGAGTGAGTTACTATTAAATGAAGAAACAACATACATACCAGAGTCTGGTGTAAACAGCATAATAAACAGCAGCGACCTGTTACATTTACAAATAGAAAGCCACGACGAACAATTTAAGATGCTGCACAACAAAATTGAACACGTGAAAGACCAACAAGCTACATTGAGTCTTCAAGCCAATCACACCGTTGCCCATAATTATGTGATGTATGGATTTATCACTATTTGTGGAGTGGCTGCCTGTACCTGGAGTATCATCAAAGTAACGCGAATCGGCAGCATGTACGAGCAAGCTCGACACTTGTAACTTTGCTGACATCGCGGGCCGTGCGCGATTACTTTATAACATGTATTTTTTAGTTCAATAAACACAGCCAACGGGAGCGGTCAGTTTTATTGCTTAACCTTACAACATAACAAACATACAATTTCAAGTGTAGAAGTGATAGTGCTGCTACAGACGGTGTGATACACTCGTTTCTTTTATGCACACCGACATGCATGTTAGTGTGCCCTGCGCAGCAGATAATTTTGCCGTGTGTACATTTGTACGCGAGATAAGGCGAGCGGTGTTGTACCATTTTAATATAGTCCGGGTAAAAGGCATTCGATGTAGGCTCATAAATAGAATTGGGAAGGATAGGTTTATGACCGAAAATCAACTCATAAGGAGTGTAATTAGTTGTGGAATGGATAGCTGTGTTATATAAGCTAGCATAGCTGTATATACATATTTTGACCAATTGTCCTGATTTTCGGGACCATTTAAGATACTCTTTCAAGGTGGAGTGGCTACGTTCTAGAGCCCCTTGTGTTTGTGGATGATACGGAGATGACCAAAGCTGTTTAATTTTTATGAATTTTCAGGTTTCTTTAAATAATTCTGCTGTAAAATTTGTGCCCTGATCGGTAAGGATAGTTTTCTGGATGCCAAACAAAGAAATGAAGTGGATTAGATAGTCGCTGGTTTCTTCAGCGGTGGTACTTCGAATTGGATATGCTACTGAATATTTAGTAAGATCATCTTGAGGAGCTCGTGGCTAAGCTATAACCGCATAAGTGATTCGATCACAGGTTAAGCTATGCTTGACGCGGTTGGTCCGTAGATGGGTAACCATCTTTGTCATAACGAGTTCCTCCGTGTTTCGGAAGGCACGTTAAATTGTGGGTCCCAGCTGTTATTCCTAAATCTTTGATAGTCGTTACAGGTAGTCAGAAGCTTGAAAAGTCTGACAACCAGTCTAACCTAGGAGTATCGTGTTGCCCAGGTAACTGGGTTGAGGAGGTCAGATAGGCAGTCGCTCCTTGTAAAACACTGGTACTTAGCTGAAACCGGTTGGACTGGTAGCCGACCCCTACATAGTTCGGAAAAGGCTAGGCTGATGATCTTGAAGAGTTAAGATATATTTTAGTTTTGCTGTGCCAGATTCGGGAAGAGGGCCATCGAGAGACATTCGTTCAAAGGGAGCAGTGGAAGTACTTGTTATTTGCATGGGCGCATGGTTAATTTTCCTAAGAGCTTTATTAGTCTGACAGGAACTTACACCCTTTAACATAATCTTCTATTTCTGCTCTCATATTATTATTCTTCCAATAATACTGTTCTCTCTAATAATAATTTTATTAAACATTCTGTTTGCACCAAGGTGCCCAGCGATAGGAATATCGTGGTTTTCGCGGAGAATTTTCTGGACTTCTGAAGGTCTAGGATAATATATTTTGTTATGATATATATGAATTTGAATCGAAGTGTTGTTAAAGAGGTAAGCTAGCGTATTTATTTATTTATTTAATTCTTGTACAACACCATCTTTACAGGTAAACACCCAATGCGACAATGTTGGCAAACACATTAAAAACAGACAAATAAAATATTTAGAAACTTAAAATTAAAAACAAATTATACACTTACAAAAATAAGAACTGAAGAATATACATTCAATGACTACAGTTATTAAAAAATAAATAACAGTCACAATCAATAATATTTAGTTAAATCAACTGGAAAAATGAATTTAAAAAAATTGCACTTAAAACTAATCATATTAATTTCTTTATTATACATATTTATGCTGAGGTACAATATACTATTTCAGTAGTCACGCTAATAAATTCTGCCAATGAACAATCAAAAATATCAAGGCTTTGTGCAACCTTATTTAATAATTTAATAGCCCTAGCAATTGGAGCATGCAGACCTAAGTTGGTCCGAGCTGACGGAACCTCAAACAAACGTTGTCTTACAATTAATCTTATTCCACTGTTTGGGACAAGTAGCCTCAGAGAAGAGAGCCAAATTAAGATTACAATATTCAAATTTCATTCAAGAATATCTAGACCTAGGCCATTTAGAGGAATGTCCGATTGTACATCCCGTTCCATCCTATTATCTTTGCCATCATGCAGTGTTTAAACAGATCACATTGTTAGTGAGTTTACAATTTGGGCTACCTGTATCTTAATACCTAACTTCCTAACATGTTTATTCATATCACAAATAAATTAATATCCACTTGAACATGGAAAATAACGGTAATTACTATCAAAATTCTTGTCAGACTTAAAATATTCCTCATGCACAAAACTTGTATAATTTGTAGGTAATTATGATTTTGAAAAACCTCTTTAAATATTGTTGATTTTAAGTTTAAATTTACTTTCATATGTTTTATATCGAATAATGATCTTAATATTAGGTCAATTACAAAAATAAGAATACAACACTATAAAATAATGCTTTTAAAGATACAAAAAGTTGTCGCTGACGGTGACCCAATAAACATTGTTGATTTATTTTACAATTTGTTTATTTTATCTTCCATTATATTTTATATCGAACATTGTTCTTATTATCAGGTAAATTACAAAAATAAGAATACGACACTATAAAAAAATATTTTAATAATTCAAAATGTCGATGCTGGGCAGTGAGACTTGATCCTAAGACGTTTACATAACCTGGCCATCGCTTTTCTACCTAAGCCACGGGCTTTGCTTACACTATTGTTAAATTTGTGCTTTATGTTCTCCCCATCATTAAAGCGAAAAGAATTGCAAGTGTGTGCGTGGACAACGAGTTATTGTGAAGTGAACACTACTAAATAGACGGTGTGATACACTCGTTTCTTTTATGCACACCGACATGTATGTAAGTGTGCCCTGCGCAGCAGATAATTTTGCCGTGTGTACATAGCCTTTGAATAAAGGTAATCAACGTATATCGTAGGCTGATTCTACTAAATAGTATCTCCATTTTGGTCTTTATTAAACTTTCTTGTTCTCTTGGTGTCTTCAAAAAGATGCATCTAAAGTTGCATCACCT
Organism: Trichoplusia ni; assembly: GCF_003590095.1. Taxonomy (NCBI): domain Eukaryota; kingdom Metazoa; phylum Arthropoda; class Insecta; order Lepidoptera; family Noctuidae; genus Trichoplusia; species Trichoplusia ni. The sequence continues at coordinate 197,625 of NC_039502.1, forward strand.
AAACGAGATCTGAGTTTGTTACAAAAAAGGCGAGGAGAAAATTCTCTCTGGTTCCACGCTAGTAGGTGGAATTGTGAGAAGGTATTCGTAAGCTTTGGTTAAATAACGCCCACGATCACCTCCATTTTCAAAGAGTGCCATCTCGATTTTAACATTTTGATCTAGACTGTCACTGTGCGTTGATCTTACACGTTCTTTTCTTATCTTTTGTAGCTCCATATTTAATTCATTACTTTTCGTTAGATCTCTTCTTTGCACTTCAGGTTCATGTTGTTCTTCTAATTGAATTGAATGAGATGAGGCTTGAGGTGTTTCGGTAGAAGTCGGACAGCTGGTGCGTTTTAGAAGTGATACAATTTGTTTGCACATTTGATCGCTATTTGGACGGATAAATATACTTGTATCGTCGCTATTTATGTTTAAAAAATACTCTTCAGGGTTATGCAAGTAATTCAGAATAGTAGCTTCTATAAAACGTCTTTCTGAATAGCGTTTTTTCAGAGCTGATGCCATTTTTCTGCTTAGAAAGGAATTGATGTCATTTAACTTGCTTAGTGTATATTGTATGGCTATATCTACAGATGCCCCGTCCGTACTTCAACCACTAAACAGCGATGTGAGCCAGTGAGCGGTGTAGTGTGTTATTATTTTGACGAATAATTTGCGAATAAAACAAAGGGATTATCTCTGTGATACGTAATTATTTTTGTTTGATTATAATATGACCTATATAAAAATAAATAAAAGCGGTGGATTTCATTATTGTTTGTTTAAACTATTTATTAGACTGAAACATTATTTCTAGTTATTTATTTAGATAAGTAACGGTATATTTGACATGCATGGCGCAAGTGTGATAAATAGTAAAATCTGTTTTTGTATGTTGTTGCAGAGAATGAATTTTGAAGAAGTCACAAACAAATCGGGCGATAAATACTCTGTGTGGCATTATTATCTTCGAGCTCGTGATAAAGCGAGTGCAAAATGTAAACAATGCAACAAAATTCTAAAATGCGTTGGCGGTAGCACGAGCGGGCTTCAAAAGCATTTAAAAACTGCACACCAAATAGGTATTACAGCTGAAAAAGAAAGCCGAATGTCCACTGGTGAAGTTTCGAATCTGGCGATCCCTTCCACAAGTGCTCAAGAGTTACCAAAGAAAAAAAGAAGACTAACAGACTATTTTGAATCAGATAACAACCCGTCCATGGAACGCATGATATCTCGAATGGCGTCATTGAATGGGTTCTCGTTTCGGACGTTTATTGAATGCGAAGATTTGAGAACGCTTTTCCATAAATCAGGTCACAAATTACTCCGTACTATTGATACCATTAAAAATATAGTGATCAAAAAAGCGGATAAAGTAAAAAAAGGTTTAAAAGAAGAAATTCAAATATTGCTCAAGGAAGGTTACAAATTCTCCACTTCTTTCGATGAATGGACCTCTATTAGAAACCGAAGATATATTTGCTTAAATTTATATTCTCATAAACTTTCTGGAAGCAATAATTTCAAAAACTTGGGCCTCGTCAGAGTGTATGGCTCTGAATTCTTAGCATCCTACCACCAAAAATGTATAGTTCATGCTCTTCAACTTGTCATCATGGACGTATTTTATAAGAAAAACACGTTGGAAGAAGAGCCATCTTCTGTAAATATTCCAGAAGTGCTAGAGGCAGGAGACGATAGTAATGATGAAGACATACCCTTATCGGTTTTAGCTCAACGTACATATCAAGTTCACACCGCTTCAGAAAACGACTCGGAAGACAATGACGATGGCGCAGAATTTTTAACATCTACTGTGCCAACTACAGAAACTTCGGAACAGAGATTCGAATATTATGATTTGATTGCAAAAGTGAAGAAGGTCGTCAAAATATTTCGCAAATCTCCAACGAAAAATGATGATATACTACAAAAATATGTCGTGGAAGAGTGCGGTAAAGAGTACGTGTTAACATGCGATTCAATAACCCGTTGGAGTAGATTGGCTACCACACTTGAACGATTCCTCAAGTTGAGAAACTGCATAGAAAAAGCTTTGATCGACGTAAAACTTCACATTTACTTCTCGGAAAATGAGTGGACAGATATTGGACAACTGCACGAAGTTCTGGATATAATAAAAACAGTTTTGGAAACGTTGTGTTGCAGAGATGCCTCATTACTTACTGCAGATGTAGCCATAAAATATACTTTAAACAAGTTAAATGACATCAATTCCTTTCTAAGCAGAAAAATGGCATCAGCTCCAAAAAAACGCTATTCACAAAGACGTTTTATAGAAGCTACTATTCTGAATTACTTGCATAACCCTGAAGAGTATTTTTTAGACATAAATAGCGACGATATAAGTATATTTATCCGTCCAAATAGCGATCAAATGTGCAAACAAATTGTATCACTTCTAAAACGCACCAGCTGTCCGACTTCTACCGAAACACCTCAAGCCTCATCTCATTCAATTCAATTAGAAGAACAACATGAACCTGAAGTGCAAAGAAGAGATCTAACGAAAAGTAATGAATTAAATATGGAGCTACAAAAGAAAAGAAAAGAACGTGTAAGATCAACGCACAGTGACAGTCTAGATCAAAATGTTAAAATCGAGATGGCACTCTTTGAAAATGGAGGTGATCGTGGGCGTTATTTAACCAAAGCTTACGAACACCTTCTCACAATTCTACCTACTAGCGTGGAACCAGAGAGAATTTTCTCCTCGCCTTTTTTGTAACAAAATCAGATCTCGTTTAGGTGATGCAACTTTAGATGCATCTTTTTGAAGACACCAAGAGAACAAGAAAGTTTAATAATAAAGACCAAAATGGAGATACTATTTAGTAGAATCAGCCTACGATATACGTTGATTACCTTTATTCAAAGGCTATGTACACACGGCAAAATTATCTGCTGCGCAGGGCACACTTACATACATGTCGGTGTGCATAAAAGAAACGAGTGTATCACACCGTCTATTTAGTAGTGTTCACTTCACAATAACTCGTTGTCCACGCACACACTTGCAATTCTTTTCGCTTTAATGATGGGGAGAACATAAAGCACAAATTTAACAATAGTGTAAGCAAAGCCCGTGGCTTAGGTAGAAAAGCGATGGCCAGGTTATGTAAACGTCTTAGGATCAAGTATGCAACGCGCACAGTTGGTAGCATCACGTTTTGTAAAACGTCCAAGTAACCTTTACTGGTATTTCGACCGCCTACCTGCACCAATTCACCTTACATGACTTAGGGAGCAAAGGAAAATATTACGATCTACCTATCCATCATTTTGGGAATGTTTTCACGCTTGTCGAGATCTTTTGCAGAGGAGGATAAGCTAGAAATAATATTACACAACAGTAGACCGTGTTACGCGAGCACTCTGGCCTCGGCATCTCAGATCACATCGATTGACCAGTTAAGAAGTCTTTGTAGGAACTACGAAAACGTGCAATCACGCATGGCACAGTTTCGGGAACCTGCCGCTCCTACTTCTGACACGTTAGCACTTGAGTTCGCATACAAACAAAGAACCGATATAGCTAACAAACAAAATCATAATATTAACAGTAAGTTTGGGAACAATAAAACAAATGTAGAAAATAATGATAAACAAAACTTTAATAATAATGTGAATGAAAAATATTTACATGCCTTAAATACTAGTGATTCCATCCCCGGGGCAAAATTGCCGTATTGTCCTAGATGCCGTAATAATTCGCATAGCCTGAGGGATTGTCAGAATAAAGAAATTATGTGTTTTAAGTGTGGTCTCAAAGGTATCAAGAAACCAGATTGCCCCAATTGTAACAAAGCTCAAAAACCAAAAAACTAAGTATGCAGAATTGTCTCGACTCAGCCTCGTTAGCAGATCGCTTTAATAAAGAGGATTGGGACAATTAGCTGAAAACCATTAAATTGTTCTTCAACAGTTACAAAATGTCTTCAATTCTGCATACTAAGCCTTTGGGCGATTTGCGGCCATATGTGAATATTAAAATTAACGATATTACAGCGTCTGGCCTCCTGGATTCCGGGTCAGCTATTACAATATTAGGAAATAATTCTCATAACACCTTAGTCAGTCGTGGCCTTAAGCTATGTACTGATGATACACCTTCGATAGTAGCTGCAGGTGGTCAGATACTTAAGAGTATTGGCTATATGAATGTGCCAGTACATTTAAAGGACCAATTTCATATAATTAAGTCTTATGTGGTTCCAGAAGTTCAATCATCGCTTATTCTAGGTATTGACTTCTGGTGCGCCTTTCAATTGTGTCCGAAATATTTGGGTTCCGTAAATTTGTCAAATAATTCATTAGTAGATTTAAATAGTAATAATCATCAAACTTTCATACAGTCTTATGATAGCTTAGATGAGTCTCAACGCTCTATTGCTAATAACGTTGTTGAGCAATTTAGGGACGTTTCATTTGAGGTCAAAGGTTTAGGCCGTACACACCTTTTAACCCATCGCATCGATACTGGCGATTCTCCTCCGGTTCGACAAAGATATTATAGGCTCTCACCTGAGAAGCAGAAGATCCTTGTCGAACAGGTGGATGAGATGTTGAAACTAGATCGGTAAGGGCGAATATGTTGGCTTGCAGGTTTGCACGTTGTTCATTAAAAGTCAAAATTACTCTCTTTAGAGCCTTCTGCACCACCTTTTACACGTGCAGCTTGTGGGCCAGTTATTCGCAGAAATCATACAGCGCCCTCCGCGTTCAATATAATAATGCGTTTCGGGTGCTGGTGCGGCTTCCCCGTTTCAGTAGCGCATCAGGGATGTTTGCGGATGCACAAGTAAACTGTTTTTACACAACTATGCATAAAAGGTGTGCATCACTGGTGTGCAGGGTGCGGGGCAGGGTGCGGGGCAGCTCCAATAGCATTCTAAAGATGATTGCAAGTCGGCTAAATTGCACATACGTGAATCGCTGTAGTTTTATTTCTCACAGAATGACACAGCAGTAAGTCACAGTGCAACTTAAAAAATGTAAATTTATAATATAATTTATTTTTACTAACATAGTTACAAAACATTGTTGAGTCCTTGTTACTTGTAATAATAATAAATAATAATAATAATAATATCACATCTTGTTCTGATGTCACCGTCTTTATAATTTTTATGTCATCCGCAAAAAGGAACGACGAGGTATTTATGAAACAATCAGTGACATCGTTGATGTAGATGTTAAATAAGATGGGGCCCAAATGCGATCCCTGGGGGACACTTGAGGTGAGTCTGAGGCGCGATGAACAGTAACCGTTGAGTACCACACAGAACTCCCTATTGGTTAAGCAGGACTGAAACCAATTGAGAATTGGGCCATGGATTCCATAAACCGATAGCTTTTTTATAAGTAGTTTATGGGGCACTTTATTAAATGTCTTGCTGAAGTCCGTATACACAGCGTCAGCCTGATAGCCCTTATCTAAAGACTCGGTTAAACTCTCTATGTAGGAGACAAGGTTAGTGCACGTCGAGCGACGTTGGACGAATCCATGCTGTTCTTCACACAGGAACTTCTCAAAGTAACGCTGCACATACGGACACAGCAATGACTCTAGGACTTTTCCAAAGATAGATAGAATAAATATAGGTCTATATGTAGTTATTCATTACATCATTATCTCCACCCTTTAATACGGGAACCACTTTTGCTAACTTCCACGCTTTTGGAAACTGACCTGACATAAAAGATTTATTAAAAATTATATGTAAAGGATTTACCAAGCTCTGTGCACAACGCGCAATAAAAAGTAGAGATTCCATCAGGACCAGCACCTTTTGACTGATCTAGGTTTTTTAACTTTTTAAGGATCTCGTCCTTTTCGACTTTCATAAACGAAAACTGATCGGAAGCTGTATAAAACGAACTCAATTTTTAAAAGTAAGCGTAGTGTTTGTCAACCAGCAACTCCGAATCACTATTGGAGTTGCTAGAGTACATCGTCGCAAATAGGTTGCAAATTTCCGTACCATCCGATGGTATACAAGATCCATTAGTCATGGTAGCTCTCCTGGCGACGTTTATCTTTTAAATATGACCAAAAATATTTTGGATTTTTCTTAATTGCTGAATCCGCGCTAGCAATGTACAATTTATAACATTCTTTTGTGGCCACATCGCATCTTCTTCTTATTATTTTAAGTTCTATTACATCCAAGGGATTACATAATTTTTTAACTTTAATGCGGAGTTTATACTTTTCCTTTAATAACCTAATTAAGTTTGCACTAAACCAAGAAGGATACTTTACATTTTTTCTACGACATAGTGGGACAAAGTTGGTAATTGTGGCTTCAAGAATGCCATAGAACTCGTCTACCATTTCATCAACGTCACGACATCTTCCGATTATATTACTCCAATTTCGATTGTTAAGATGCTTCACTAGTATGTAGTCAGCTTTATGATAGTTACGTTTCTGTGATGACTTGTTTGATTTAAGGCGTGTGATTTCTGTTTTAGATAACTGAATTTCTAAGGGGGGATGATGAAGATCAATAGGCGACAGTGGTTGAGCATCAGTAACAATGCACTCCGGTGTATTAGTCAGTACTAAGTCTAGAAGTTTCCCGTTGTTATTACAGATATTGTTACACTGGTGAAGATTATTTAATGTCACAAAGTCTGTCAAAATTTGCCCAAGGGCAGAGAAATTGTTTTTGGCGATTGAATGATTAACTGCATACCAACAGTGGATACAATAAAGTCTCCTATTACACAATAGGGTAGTTGACAGTGAGCAAATATTTTGAAGATTTCTATTTTTTATGGTAGCTTAATATTTGTTAATTTTAAAAAACGATGACATTGATTAAATAAATCATGATTATTTAATATTTTTGAGAAATAACATTCCAGAATTACTGTCATTAGTCACGTGACAACGAACGCCAATCACGGCGCGTGACGTCACGTGTTGCAACACAAAACAAACTTGACATTTGACAATATTATTGACATATCGTGATCATATTACTCTACTGTGCGTCTACTAGTGTTTTGATTTGTTTTGTTGATAATCCTTGTTAATTTATTGTTATTCCGAAAAGTGCCGGTTTAGTTAAGAGTTTGTTACAATGGAAGCGGGTTTTACAAAAACAAATAGCAATAATCTGGTCAAGATCGATGTCATCATGTTGGGAGCATTTTTCACAAGTTAAGTTATAAGTTAAGTTTTAGCTTGTTAGAAAAATGTTACAATAAAGATTCTAACCTAATAAAAACTAGTCTCAATCGGGAACAGTAAAATTTGATAGTTATTACATTTATATATTTAAAGAACATAATTTATAGCGAGAAAGTTCAAACTTACGTCGAAATGATCCTCGCAAAAATACATTTTGAATCCGATACATTTACGTCCCGTCTTGCAAGTTGTAGCCACTGTTTCCGTATTTGTTCCTTTCGAGGCACATGTACAAATTGTTTTGTTGGTGTTTTGATTGTAGAACGTTCACACTGAGGTAGTATACAATATTTATAAAACTTGTGATCCATTTTAAATGATAATTTGTAAAAACTTGTTATCCACTCAACCAAACAGTTCTTTGTTTAGCATATCGTGACGTAACACGAGTCGCCATGACAGTTTGGCGTGTTTTTTAGCCATAACGTCAAATAGTTCATAAAAATATAAAAAATAATATGTTACAGATCGAATTTTACTGAAATATTCATATTTCAGCTAAATTAGACCATGAGGCACTCGATGAATTAGTTTTTCAAAATTAGTCAGCTACCCTATTGTATGCATCAGATATATCTAAATACATAGTTGTTACAGTTGGCAATAAAATATTCCAGTATGGGTTTTGACGTGCTTGACGCCAACGCGTGACGTGCGTTTTGACGTTCTTAAACCACGTGGTTTAAGAAAACGCAAGTTTTCAGTTAAAAACAGTCGAGCCGCTGCTCTTCAAAATTGAATGTTCGCGAGAAGAAGATGGGGGTTGTACACGGAGGGCAGGTAGGGTGGTGCCAGGAAAGCAGGTAGCAGTAGTATAAAAGGGTGGTACTACGCAGTAGTATATGAAAAAGTGCGGATCTGTCGTGATTGGCATAAGTAACTAATTCTGGTATTTTTTCTGCTTTTTGTTTCACGGGACAGTAGACTAATTTATGTGGGTCGTAGCAGGAAAGCTGGTATGAGTGTACATGAGAGTAACAAACCAGGAGGCCAGGTAGCAGATAGTAGTAATACACGAGGGTGGTTCCAGGAAAGCATAGTAGTATTTCATGAGGTTTGTAGCTGGGTAGCAGGTACTGTACATGCATGAGGCCGGCATCAGTAGAGTAGGCAGCAGTCATGAGGGGGTTACCAGGAGAGCAGGTAGCAGTAGTACATGAGGGTGGGAACATTAATTCGGGAGTCAAAATAAAAAAAATGAGTCATTAATTGGTAGGAGCTATGAGATAGGTACTACAGTGGCAGTAAATGTATATGAAGATGGTGACGATCTTGCTGAAGGGGCTCGATTGGCCTAAAAAACTACTATTCAATCAGCAACATTATCATCGACTCTAAGGCGGCACGAAGTTCGAAGGGAAAGCTGGATTGATATAATGTACCATATACTAATATTGTAAAGCTGATGAGTTAGTTTGTTTGAACGCGCTTATCTCAGAAACGAATATTCCGATTTAAAAAATTAGTTTCATAAAAGTTTATTAATTGATGAAGGCTAAAGGATGTAATACCTATCGTTACACCATAATTACTAGGAGCCGAGCTGTAATGTAAATCTTAGAAATACGGACGGAAGTTATGTGGAATCTAAAAGTAATCCTATTTTTAAAGATCCTAACTTATAACTTCTTGAATGAATGAATGAATCCGACCGATTTCGGCCATGGCGACTGCTTCAGCTCCTATTTGGTATTTTGGCTTTCATGCGCCCGTAGACGGCTAATTTACCCTATTCTTGCGATGAAAGTCCGAGCACATTGAGGGCAGTTGAGATTGCCGTCTTGATAGTGTTAGGAAATAGCAGCAGGTAGGCGGGCCTTTACAGTATCGCGTTTAGCGTCAAGGTTAACTTTACGTTGGACCTCGAAATCCCGTACATGGTTGTTTACCACTATGTGCCATACTGGCCTCTGTGCTGCCAAATGCTCCCACCGTAAAGGCTCTATGTTACATCTCTTCATATGCCGTTTTTGGACATCTTTGTAACGGAGGAGTTGTCTGCCCTGCTTACGCTTGCCTTCCTCCAGTTCTGAATAAAAGATGCGCTTTGCCACTTTCTCATCCGACATCCGCGATACGTGACCGCACCACCGAAGTTGCCGACGCATTAAGTAAGCCTCAATGCTACCAACATTGGCTCGCCGCAAGACTTCGGTATTTCGTACTCCATCTGATCTTCATGATGCTACGAAGACATTTCAGGTGGAATCGATCAAGAGCACGTATATGGCAACGATATAGACACCATGTCTCGGAAGAATATAAGAGGTTTGGCAGCACAATTGCCATATAAACAGAAACCTTGGTGGCCAACTTAAGGTCATGTGAACTAAAAACCTCAGAACGCAGCTTACCGAATGCTGCAGCTGCAGCACCAATCCTGCTGTTGATTACAGCATCAAGGTCAAACTTGAATGTTACAGTGCTCGCTAAGTAGCGAAATTTATCTACCTGCTTTAGCACATCCTGGCCAAGCTTTATGGTCAGTGACTCACGACCGTGAATGTGTACGGACATCACTTCTGTCTTATTGACACTGATCTTTAGGCGGAACTTGCGGCATGCTTGGTGGAAACCGGACATTAGCTGCTGCAGGCCATCTGGGGATTCACAGATCATCAGCATACATGATCTCGGAGATCAGTGCATGCAAAACCTTGGTACGAGCCTTAAGTCTAGCCAAGTTGAAAAGATTGCCATCCGTGCCGAATCGAATGCGGATTCCCTGGGAAACTGTTTGTAAGACTTCTCTAACCACCACCGTTAAGTATAAAGCAAACAGAGAAGGTGCTAACAGGCATCCTTGCTTCACTCCACAAGTAGCGGAAAAGAATTCTGTCTGTTTACCGTCTACGGCAACACAACATTGCACGTTGTTATGCAGTAGTCTAAGAAGTTTTATAAACTTTTCCGTGCACCCGAGCTTTCCCAGCACCACCCAAAGCGCTTCACGAGGCACACTGTCGAAAGCTTTCTCCAGATCAAAAAAACAGAGGAACAATTGACGACCCTGCTCCCTGCTCTTTTCCTGTACTTGCCGTACGGCAAAAATTGCTTCACATGTACCTCGATCAGATCGGAAGCCAAATTGAGTTTCTGGCAAAATCTTTTCCGATAAGGCCTTTAGGCGATTCAGAAGAATTCTGGCAAAGACCTTCCCAGGGGCCGAAAGGAGTGAAATACCACGGTAAGCGTTGCAGTCAGACCGGTTGCCCTTGTTCTTATACAGAGCACAAATTCGCGACACTTTAAAAGTATCGGGAACGCGCTCTTCTTCCCACATACGTTCAAAGTATCTCCATATCAACGTATGCCTCTGATATTTAATCAGCTCTCCCGGTATAAGGTCAATACCAGCCGCCCGGTTGTTTTGCTGCTGTCTAATGGCCAAAACAACCTCGTCACACAGCAGGGGCTCATCCAGTTCAATGGCAGAAGAGAGTTGGGGCATTAAAATAATACTGTGCAAATCAGCTGATCGATCCACATTAAGCAAGGTGTTAAAGTGCTCCGCCCAGCGTTTTAACACGTCCTCTCAGTTTGTCAATAGGTGCCTACCGTCGAGAGACCTTAAAGGAGCCTTTGTAAGATAGGATTTGCCAATCAGCTTACGCATCTCACTGTAAAACTCCCCTAGCTGGTTCGTGTCATTGAGCCATTGCATGCGACAAGCTTTGTCCCGCCACCACTTGTCTTTAATTTGTCGAGTCAGCCTACACACTTCTTGGTCACTAGCTTTGACATCCGCAATGCTTCCTCTTCGCCTTGTATGCTGTCGTAGAAGGTCTCGATATTTATCAAATGCCGCCCGCAGAACTTCATCACTCTCATCAAACCAGTCTTCATTGCGACGGCATTTATTGCCCAGTACAGTTGAAGCGGTTTCTAAGATTTGAGATGCTAAAGTTCCCAAGGCAGCATCAACATTATCTATTTCGCTAGTGGATGACAGCTTTCTAGACAATGAGTCAGCATATTTTTCCTTTACCTCACGATCTTTCAGCTTTTCCACGTTTAAGTACGCAAGCTTTCTTGTCTGAGACCGACGCGGGCGTAGGAGGCGGATTCGCAACTTAGTGACAATAAGTCAGTGGTCGGACCAACAGTGCGCACCTCGCATAACGCGGGTTATCTGCACTTGACTGTAATCTCTTTGCCTCACAATAGCATAGTCGATCAAATGCCAGTGTTTGGATCTTGGGTGCATCCATGTCGTTTTGTACTTGGCGGCAAGTCTAAACATAGTGTTGGTAATTGCCAAGCCGTACTGAGCACAAAGACGAAGCAAAAGTTGATCATTGCTATTCATGTTGCCAACACCGTGTCTACCCAAAACTCCAGGCCAGGCCTCATAGTCCCGGCCAACCCTGGCATTGAAATCGCCCAGCAAAAGTACCTACTCTCTGGCGTTTATGCGATCAAGGCAAAGGGATACTTCCTCGTAAAATTTGTCCTTGATATCATCAGGTTTGTCTAACGTAGGCGCATAGGCACTGATGGCATTAAGGTAACTGTTTTTGGTCGAGATGAAGGCGCAGCGTGGTTACGCGGTCGGATATGTGAACAGGGTACTCTTTCAATCGCTTGTCTAAGTGATTCTTGATGGCAAATCCTACACCTGATCGCCGAGGTTCGGAGGCAGCAGTACCTTTCCAAAAGAAAGTGTATCCACCACCTGCTTCTACCACATCTCCTTCATCGGCAAGCTGTGTTTCGCTGAGAACAGTAGCATCCACGTTATAGCGATGAAGTTCTCGAGCTACAATGGCGGTCTTGCGTTCAGGACAGGCATTACCATCTCGATCAAGTAGAGTTCTCACGTTCCACGTGCCGAATGTCATAATCGGTGTAATGTTATTGTTATTAAATTTTCTGTATTTTCGACCACGATTAAAAATGATGCGATGGCAGCCGCGGTTACTACCACCTATCGAGAGATGGGACGATCATTTTTTTAGGGTACCTTTTCTAACCCCCTCCCTGGCTGAGCAGGGAAAGCAGTGTCTCCCTAAATAGGGCTGCTTTGTCATCTCGGGTGCTACCGAATCCGCGCTGTCGTCCCAGAGTGCAGCGCAGAAGCGACCACGGCATGTACTCACACCCCCAAGACCGCCTATGTGCAGGTATCAGACAAAGCCTAGATGCATCTGTCTAAACCTCTCTACTTCTACCCATGGCCACAGGACTTAACTCAATCGGAGTCCATTAACGGAAGCGGTCAAATACGCAGGATATATTTAGGGTGCGCAAGCGTTTGCGCATACGCAGGCGCACACACTCGTCCTCACGATCCTCCTTGGATCAGTGGAACGGAAAATCGCTGCGACTGAATGAGATGCTGTGTCTGGCCGCCAGTGACTATACGTCCTCCACTGTCACCTTAGGCCATCCACCTTGCCTTGCTGACCCACCGAGTCAGCCAAATCACATTGCATATCTGCGTTGTGTTGCCTTCCTCACCGAGCCAGACTTTGTGTTGAGCAGGAGGGAACCACATGAAGGAAGGGTATTGATTTATGAGGAAGGAATTCAGGAATTGGAGAGGTGGGATACCATAGCATACCATGGATTATCGGAACGTGGACTAAGGTAGCTCAGGGAAGGCGGGATCGCGTGCCCGTACACTCATTTACACAAGTGCCTCCTGCCCATGTGACTTCTTACTAACCACGCGGACGAAGTCGCGGGCAACAGCTAGTCTAGTATATGACTCCTTAAGGTATGGATTTCCAATAGTGATTCGGATCACCAAGACTAGTTTCCGACCGTCAGATAAACGGTTTGTGTTTTCTATAAAGTCAATTTCGCAAAACTGTTCCTCCAATGAATACGTTTTCTTCTCGGCAGTCAGTTCTACAATCTCCCAAAATTTCTTAAGGGAATTATCTAGATTCGAAAAATGATTGAAATAACAATAGACCTCCAACTTGGATTGACTGATACCGATTGGGCCGGCTATTAACCATCCTAATTGTGATTAGTAGTAATAAAGTAGGTTTATTAGATCCTAACTTACTCGTAATTTGATTCGTACCAGTAATATTCCAAAATACGTCAGCTCCTAATAACATACATATCTATAGTGGAAGGTTGGGAAAACTTTGGATCCGCTAATTGTATACCACACGGAATATCTAACTTTTATACATCTATTTCGACGCTGGGTAAAATACCTATTATTATTGGCACTAATTAGCAAGATACTTTGGTACTAAATGTAGATGAATTAGACTTAATTTTTACGTCAGACTTTCCTAAAATGTTATTTTTAATATTATTAAGCCCGCAAACATTTAAAGTTTCACTAGAATTCTTACTGAACCCTAATTTCTCTCTCATAGCTTTATACTTCATTTATTATAACATTAGAAAAAAGAGGCTCGTAGAAGCAGGAGTGCGAAACATTTTATTTCTATTTTAAATTACAAAACAAAACAACAACCCAATAACAACACTAATAACTATAAGAAAACAATAACTAAACAGTAAAAAATAACAACAAAATCACGAAAACTTGGCAATAACAACGAACAGGATGCAGTATTCACAAGTGAATGACACAGATAGATACTTTTGTGACATATAACTTCAAATGACATAAACCGACAAAATGAGAAAATCCCTTCTGTCACAACTTATGAAAGGATTAGGTAACCTCTTAGATTTGGTAAGATTATACTGAAGGGAAAAACGTTCCGGGTGTTGTGCATCGCTGCTTCTTTTAAGTTTTTAGCATTGACACTGGAATTTTAATATGGCTGAAATAATGTATTTAAATGAAAGTCACTTAATTTCATAAGGTTGAGAATCGAAATAATTACAGTGATTTGTACGAACGGATATATATGTAGATGTGTAATAAATTCGGCGTAAATGACAACTTTAAGATGTTTGTTGTATTTTTGCTGCAAAGTGTGCCTTAAAAAGAACCCTTTTAACTTCTGTCTAATGCTATAACAAATGAAGTATAGTTAAAAATTACGATTGACAACCGGTGTCTAATAATGCTCGCGCCTAAGCCGTTTTATTGTTTAACTCATTAACGATTTCTACCAGCGCTGTAATAACAACGTGTGAGTCATCGTCGTGGCCGATAATGTAACCGGTTCATTTTGTTGACTATTTACATTTTGTTCTAAGCAAGTATTCGCGTTATCTTTATGAATCAAAGTATCATGTTTACCATTACATATTTTGCAAAAACCCTTCAAATGACACTGATAACTATTATGCCCACTACGTAAGCACTTATTGCATAATTTAAACCTTTTTACTTCGCACACTCTATCATCATAATTCTTTTCTTTGAACTTTGGACATTCATGAACAAAGGATTCTGGCTACAAATTAATGATGCTTTCCCGTATTGGAATCCGAAGCAGCCAAAAAAGATTTCACTTGTTTTTTATTTTGATAGTTCATATTATTATGTTCAGTTTTATCGGATCTATTATAATGGGTAGTTTCCAAAATATCTGCTCGGTAACGAAAGAATGAATAAAAATGATCTAACGACGGTAAATCAGATAGACTATTCTTATGTTCTTCCTATTTTATACCGGTAGTGGAATCCAACTTTGCTGAAACTATGAATATTACCAAGACATCCCACTGATCAGTAGAAAGCCCTAAAGTGTGCAAAGAACTCAAGTTTTTTGATAAGTGATCAACTAAATACCGTAAAGCCTTAAAATATTCTTTTACTATTGGATCGATACTTAATAACGATTTAATGTGGTTGCTAATTAAAATATTTTTACTATTGTACCGGTTACATAAAATTTGCCATGCCTTTTCATAATAGGCAAATTGCCTCATGTCACCATTTATAAAAATAACTATTAATTCAAATATTAATCCGTACAAGGGTCCGAAATATATAAACTTCAATAAATAATAATAAAGGATTGCTGTAAAAATTTTTACTTTTTTTCTCTTGCTTGAAAACACCGTTCGTCATGTTTTTACGTCACCAATATTGTAAACAACATAATGTCAAACGATAGTTTCAGGTTATTCGTGGTCTTTCATTTACGCCTTTATAATTATTTATTTCACGTAAAAATACACAGAAATACACTACAGTTCCACTGGACAGAGTTACGGGATCTCTTTTAACCAGGTGTTTCGCATATTCACATCACTGGGTACTCAAATCCACAACTTGGGTTGGGTTTTTTATTGATGTGTTCTTACATTCCCGCACGATACAATAGTGGTATTACTATATGTAATCCTTTCGAAGCCATGGTTTTGATTTCCGATAAAAAGGTTATGACAGTCATGCGTAGTGTTTACAAGAATAGTCACGTCACAGATAATTGATAGACCATCATGGCGGACGGCGTTTTTGGCTGCATAGCGAAAATATATTGGGAAAGGTGCTTCAAAAAAAAATTAATATTTTTATAGTGCAATATACACCGTGATTTTTAGTCGTCTTACAAAAGCATCCCAGTTCATGTATCCAATGACTAGAACACGTTCATGATAAAAAAAAAGGTATTTATGAGATTTGAATAAATGTAAAATGCAATTTTTATTCAATATTATGATGCAATTCGTAGTTTTTTAGAAACACAGCTCTGTTGCGAGCGCGGTCCGAGCCTTGTAACAATGGTAAGGGGTGCGGGCGGCGGCGTTTTTATCATTTTTAAGAGTATATTTCAGATTTCTCTTGTTTAATTTTTCTTCGTACTTATTATTTTAGTTGACGATAAAAAAATAATAATCGCGCCTAGGGGTATTTAACGTCGGATCCATGAACTGGGCTGTTTTTGTAAGACGACAAAAAAATCACCGTGTATTCGTAATGAACCGTTCTATCAAATAATAAAAATAGTGGCCACTAGCCTATTATCTGCGGTAAACTCAATTGATCTTATTACGTCAGTGGCACTATTTTCTCAACTTGATCTGAGATAGTGATATTTATTAATTAATTCAATTCAATTCAATTTATTTATTTTCAAGCAACATGGCCCATAGATATATACCTTACAGACTAACATACATATAAATATGACGGCGCAATACATGACATTTGACGTTTGCTGCCGACGACGTCGGAATAGAATGGCAGCATGATAGATGTCAGCTGTCATTCTTGCGGAACATCACACTGGGAGCGCGGCGGCCATCTTATTCACTTTTGAATTGCAAGCCGCCAACGCACCACGTGCCAGACGAATCGCTTATTTCCGACGCCATCTTTAACCGTTCTTGATTTGATTTAATGGAATATCATTATCTGTGCCTAATTAAAGTGTGTTATATTTTGTTAAACTGTTAAGTTAAGAAGGAATAAATCTTTTGGAGGATTAATTCGTGACTTTGTTCGAGTTCCTGACACACGTGAAACATGGAAGATTCTGATATAGGCCATCCTGAGTCTATATCAGAAGTGGGATCCCACGGGCCACAAACAGGGAACACGCAGCCTGCAGAAAACTACTCTGCAACAAGAATACTGTCGAATATGGAGGAAATGTTCACCCGGATATTTGCGATGTCGCAAGTATCAGCTCCTGTGAGTACCAACACCATAAAACTTATCGAATTTGATCCTGATGATTCCGAAGCTGACATCGAAGGCTGGCGTAACGTCACAGAAGTAATAGTGCAGGAGAAAAATCTTGTTGGTGTTAATCTACTGATGGCACTTACTAAGGCGCTTAAAGGTTGCGCAGCGACTTACCTGACTCGAATAAACCTCAAGTAATTAACATGGGCTGCAGTTAAAGAAACGTTGCTAGCTAGATTTGCTAAGCCCAAACTAATGCAAGATCATTTTGATGACATTTTATGATTCCAAATTAGTGTCAAAGAAACCGCATCAGAGTCTGCAATGCGCTTATGGAACTTGATCGAGCGAATACCAAAAACTGACCTACCTGGGAAAGGCAGGTCACCGATATCACTGGGTTTGTGATATAGGTGCTGTGTCAAAAGGATAATTTGATACGTAGAGAGTTGATAGCACATGTGATAACTACTCGTGCCCAGTTGTTTCGGATCCACAATGGCATATCACTAAAGCGACGGTTGGACGTCAGTGATTTAAATCAAGACGCCGATTGAAATGAAACTACTTTTACGGATTTTATCGCGGTTTAATTAAAAAAAAAAAAAAAAAATTAAACCGCGATAAAATCCGTAAAAGTAGTTTTATTTCAATGTCTAACATTCGCGTAAACCTAAGAAACCTCAAGACGCCGATTTCAAGTGACCTTGAATGACAGACTCAAGATTCCCTGGAAACTGTCATTGGTATGGCGTGCCAGGACATCGACAAGCTGAATGCAGGAAGCGAAAGGATGACTCCAAATCGTTGAAGTCTCATGATCCATCCAGTTCTACAAACAATCAAGACAAGCCGTCTATATCCTGCTACACGTGTGGAAAACCTGGTCACACGTCTACGACCTGTCCAGAAAAGAAGAATGGAGGGAAGACTGAAAGGAAGGAAGTCAACCTTTGCGACCATCAACTTTCTAGATCCACGCTAGAGACATCAGCTGGTGAGAGATTTCCATTTTTATTTGATGGCGGATCATCTTGCTCACTTTTAACTGAAAGTTTTCGCTGTCAGTTTCCGGGTAGTGTGCGTATTAATCTAGTTCATCTTTCTGGTATCGGAGGTGATGACGTACAATGCACTTGCCAAATTTTAAGTACCGTAAAAATTGGGGATGCCTCAAAAATTGGGTAATTTCTGTACCAATAATTGTAGGTACGGATCCGCCGCGGAACACGTAAGCGATATTTGAATAGCCGCTTACGCGTCCCGCGCGCATTGACCAATCACAGCGCTCGGCGCCGACGCGACGCTCAGGACGCGTCACCCCGCGCCCGAGCCCCCTCTCTCGAGATTTAAAACTGTCGAACTAACGACGTGCTCTGTGTGTTAAAATTGTGTAATAATAGTTTCAATCGAATTTAATAAACTTTTTAAACTTAAATAGTTGGTTTACCTTCCACACAAGCTATAAGTGGCTGCCCAACGTTGTGCTGCGAGTTCTAGTACTTCTAGTTAACTTCAGTGCTCGTGATATGTACGCAACTCACTGGGACAACAACGCGCAGGGAGCTTACCACGCCACTCTCAGATGATGAAGTCGCCGTGGACGCCGGTTGTGACAAAGGAGCCGACGCTGCTAGTTGCACGTCGGAACAAGTGGCCGCCATGATGGCCGCCATACAGCAGTCTCAAACCGAGGCATTCAAGCGCCTGCTGGATAAGGTTATGAACCGCCACCCGTCACCCCATCAAGTTCCCAGCCCGCCTGCCGCGCAACTGCCACAACTCGCCACCAGCGGTACTTTTACCCACTGTCTTACCCACCGCCAGATTTGGCGGTGACGCCGACGAGTCCGTGGAATTCGTTGACGCGATACAAAGCTACAAAGAATGTGCTAACGTGTCCGAGGAAAACGCCCTCAGGGGCTTGTCAATGGTGCTGATCCATGACGCCGCCATATGGTATCGTGGTATGAAAACGGAAATCCATTCATGGCAGCAAGCCATAGATTTGCTTCTGAGTACCTACGGAGACCGGCGGTCGCCGCACCGCATCTATAGAGAGTTGTTAGAGATGCAACAAGTTCAACAAAACACCGATACGTTTGTTGCTAAGTACCGTGCATTATTATCAAAAATTCCTGCCGGCGGCATAACTGAAAAAGCACAAGTTGACATGGTTTACGGCTTCCTCGACTCCAGGATCCGAAGACACCTACGAAGAGAAGAATTCTCAGATTTCTCGAACATGCTGCGCCTTGCGCGTTCTATTGAGATAGAATTCGACACTCATACGCAGCGCAGTGCAAAGCAAACAAAGTCAGCGAGCGCCGGCGCCCGCGGCAGCAGCGCGCCGATGGAGCCTCCGCGCCGCTCGACGGCGTCTGCGACACCGAGCGGGGCCAGCGCCAGCTCAACGACGTCGGAACCAGGCGGAGGGCTGACGCGACGTTCTTCAGATAATAATAACAGTGCTAGTGCGCGTTCTTATCAAAGTGTCGCGAAATCAAAGTATTGTAAACAAAAAGGTCACGTGCGCGATGAGTGCAGTAAGCTAAGTAAGAGTGATAACAAAGAATCACTATATTGCTATGGTTGTGGTGAGGTCACAGTGTCATAAATGCAGTAACCTGTCGTTCTCATCTCTCTATATCAAACATAATCTTGTAAGAAAACATTATAATTCAAAACTCACTACATCCTCTCATTCACCAACTTATGATGATGTTTCTTGTAACATTAACAATCATTCCTAGTGCATTCTACCTTAAATTTAATACACTTTTTTTTGGTTTAATACCTAATGATTTGACTACTTTACTTACTTAATTTTATTAATTTTGTAAACAATTAATTATTATTGTGGTATCTGTAATTTTTCTTAATAATAACATATTTAGAATTTTTGTTTGTATTAATATTAGAATTTTTGTTTGTATTAATATTTCATGATATGTTTGTTCTCTTTTCTATTTTTCCGCTTAATTCAAGCGGAATTAATTAAACATCTTGTCTTGTTTGTTTTTGCTATAAAAACGGAATTTTGCATTGTTATTGTTATCTCCATCCGTTTTTTTTTTTTAGGCGGGGGAATCCTCATGGACACCCGCCCTCCCGGGGGGGAGGACGGGTAGTGTCAGACTCTTACTGACTAAACCTAACCGCCGGGTGACGTCAGCCGCGTTTTATGCCGGCACGTGGAGCTGCTTAGCATTACTACACAGTGCCGGCCGCGGGGATCCGCCGGCCGTTGAATAGGGCCGGCGGCTCGCTTTCGCGTTTGTTTGTGGAGACCGACGTGTAAAGAGCGTCGGCCTCCTTGCCTCATACTGGGGTCGCACCCGTCACACCGAAATGCGACCCCCCGTCGCGGGTCTGTTTTGACGGGCGATATGCACCCCCGTGCCTATCGCCCAGACCCTGGTTAGGGCGGCAAGTTGCGCTCATGCGCAGCTCGTCGCCGCCCCACACGACGTCGGCGTATGGCGGGCGCGCTGGGATCTTCTTCCCTCGCGCGCTCCGCCGCCTCCTTCGCTGACATAACAGTCTCTGCGAAGGAGGCCAGTGCGTTCCACGCTGCACGACTGCTGATAGCTGACGCGACAACAGCCGGCAGCGCGGAAAGAGAGTCCAAATTAAGCTCCGTCAGGAGTTCGGAGCGTGCTTCGGCAAAAGCCGGACATACGGCCAGAGTGTGCAATGCGGTGTCGTCATCGGCACCGCACTCATGGCACGCAGTCGACTCCTCCCTCCTGACGACGCGGCACAAATAGTGCCCGAAGGCACCGTGCCCTGTGAGCACTTGCGTGAGGCGGGTAGGTCAACGCGCCCGTACCGCCTCTCCGCCCACGGTTGTAGGTGTGGGCGGATCGCTTCACAGATAGCCCGCCCCGCCGTCGGTTGTGAGAGCCGCAGCTCCCAGTTCCTCAAGGTGACGAGGCGGGCTTGTCCTCTCCAATTTTCGAGCTGCCTCGGCGAGGGGTCGACGCCCCGGGACCGGAGCTCGGTGATGCGGGTGTAAAGGTCCGCAAGCACCTTTGCTTCCAAGTCCCAAGGCGGAGTCCCCGCCAAGGCAGTCGCGGCTTCATGCCCGACAGTGCGGTACGCACGGACGATCCTGATGGCGACAGCACGCTGCGCGCCAAGCAGGACCGCCCGACTGTCGGGCATCAGCGTCTTAGCCCAGATGGGTGCGCCGTACAGGGCCATCGAACGGATGACACCTGCATACAGTCGGCGGCACCCAACGTCGGGGCCCCCGACGTTCGGCAGTAACCTTCCGAGAGCAGTTGCGGCAGCCCGGAGTCTAGGCGCCAGCCTTCGGAAGTGCTCCCGGAAGTTGAGCCGCCCGTCGAGGACCAAACCGAGGTATTTCATTGTGCCTGACAGCGGGATACGAACACCCTCCACTGTCAGGCACGCGTCAAGTCCGGTGGTTCGGCTCCGGGGGCCGTGCAGCAAAAGCGCTTCGGTCTTCCCCAGAGCCACGTCAAGTCCTAGCATCCGGATGCGACCCACGACGAGTTGTACGCCGCAGGTGGCACGCCGGATGCATTCTGCGGGGGTTGAACCCCGCGCCAAAACCAAGGTATCGTTTGCGTAGCAAACGACCCGCGTACAGGGCAGGAGAGCGCCCCGGAGGGTCCAGTCGTACCCGATGTTCCACAAGAGGGGCCCCAACACAGACCCCTGTGGAACACCGCGTCCCGTCTCCCACCCCTGCGGGCCGCTTGGCCCCGCGAACGATATTGTCCTCCCGGAGAGGTAGTCCGCCACGACGCGCTGTAAATAGAGCGGCACCCCGTGAAATCGAAGCGCCGACTCTATGCACTGATGCGGCAGCGAATTGAAGGCGTTGGCGATATCTAGCGACACCGCTACCGCCACGCCCCCTCGTGCTACCGCATCCGCGGCGAACTCTTGGACAACTTTTATGGCGTCCACCGTGGACCGCCTCGCCCTAAAGCCATATTGGCAGTCCGACAGACTCGGACCAGTCCTATCCAGATGCCGGACGATGCGGGCAGCGATGACACGCTCAAAGAGCTTGCCCGCCTCGTCCAGCAGGACAATCGGCCTGTAACCAGACGCCGAGTCTGCCGGTCGTCCCTCTTTACGAAGAAGGACGAGCCGCCCCGTCTTCCATACACCCGGGAATCTGCCCTCCTCCAAACAGGAGTTGAGCAGACCCCGGAATCGACTTTCGAGGGGCCCCAGTGCCAGCGCAAGAGCGCGCGCCGGCACTCCATCGGGGCCCGGGGCGGTCTTCTTAGGGCGAAGGCGAGCGATGGACGCCTCCCAGTTCCCCCTCCGTGATCACCTCCAGTGGCTCCGGCGCCTGAGGCGCGATCACCACTGGAGGGAGGATGTCTGTCCGGGTTGGAAATAAGGACGAGACGACGACGTGGAGCAGCTGGGCCTCCATGGTCTCGTGATCGGGGGCCGGCGGCGCGGAGCTTGTTCCGCGCCATAGGTACGGGCGCCCCACGGATCCTGTTGAGGTCCTCCAGCATCTCCTGCCTTGCTCCTTCCTTGGCCT